>NC_085014.1:23958726-23998726 GCF_963854185.1 Sardina pilchardus
GGGGCTTTGTGTAGCGCTGGAGCCGGACGCTCCCACCGCTCCCTGGGTAGAGCCGCGGGTGGGCTTGTAACCCAAAACCACGCCATCTCAAATCCGAAAAGGCGTCTTTATCGCCCCGAAAGGCTTCCACGGAACACCACAGGTAATCAAGCGTCCATGACATCACGGATGGTGATCCCGGGGAACGGGAACGTGCCAGAATTCCGACAGCTTGAGAGCCCTGGCGGGCCCGGAGCCTGGTCTCCAGGGACACGGGGCCTGGAATTTCTGGCCAGAGGTCAACGTTAATAACGGGAGGATGATTTCCGATGAGCCCACCGAGCATCTTCGGGGTCTCCCACAATGGCTCTTTCAACCCCCTAAACCTACATACAACTACAGCTGTGGCTACTTTTGCCTTCAGCCAGATCTCACTCCTCTCTTTCACACCCCCCACCCTCACACACAAACACACACACACACACACACACACACACACACACACACAGGCTACAGCGTACTAGGAGCAAAGCTCAACCGGTAATGGAATCACCATATCGTCGACACAGCACCCAGACATGAAACTGTGCGACATGAAATCCCGGGCCGGCTGAGCTGCATTAGGTGTCATGCTAACGGCTCGCTCGCATCTGCCTGTTCTCACACGCCTGCGGATGTGTTCGGACATGCATGGCTGGCCTGAGTGGGCTTTTCGAGGACGGCCGGGCAGGGCTCTGGTTGCATGGCGGCCAGTTGGCCCCGAGTCTCAGAGACTGGTAATGGAGAGGAGGGGGTTTGGGTGTGTGTGTGTGTATGTATATGTGTATGTATGTGTGTGTGTGTGTATGTGTGTATATGTGTGCGTGTGTGTGTGTGTGTGTGTGTGTTGTTGTTGAGGGGGAGATATCATCTGCAGATGAAGCAGCTGTGTTGACACGCTGCCCAAAACCAAAGGCAGTCAAATCCGAGACGGTCCTCAGTGCCAATGGCACCTATGAGCAAAGGCTGAGGGAGAAAAAGTCACTAGCCAATACTGCCACCTAGTGGACAAATGTGAAAGTTCACCAGGTGGACTCGCCTATTATTAAACAAGCTGAACTTTCTATAGAATAGATGCAGTAAATGGACGTCTGTAGTAATAAATGCAGTGATAGAACAATACTGATGCCAGTTCACAGACCCAATGCTGCTAACATTGAGAAGAGCAAATGAGGATGCGCAGCATTACCACGGCAACATCCTCCTTCTCCAGCTGGATGAGGGTGCGCTGCTCCGCCGCCTTCTCATACTCAGCCTGCAGACACGCCAGCTCCTTCCTCAGGTCCTCTGTGTCACGCAGAATCTCCTCCTGAAGGAAACAAAAGCCACCAGACATGAAGGAACACCATATCTGAAAAGGCTGAGAAGTACACTACAGGCCTGCAAGGGAAGAGTCTTGCATTCCGTGTCCCATTCGTCCTATGTACTATATGTACGGAATCAGCAGTGTGTGTATGCACAGAATCAATAGTGTGTATGTACAGAATACGTAGTGTGTGTATGTACAGAATACGTAGTGTGTGTATGTACAGAATACCTAGTGTGTGGATGTACAGAATACCTAGTGTGTGTATGTACAGAATACCTACTGTAGTGTGTGTATGTACAGAATAAATGCGTTGGGAGATCTACAGTATAGTGTGCAGTGCTGCACCTTCTCGCGGCGCAGTCTCTCCACCACGGCGTCCAGGCTGTAGTCGGCAGGGCCGCGGGTGGTGACGGCGGTGGAGTCCTCTCCCTCCATTCCCATTCGCTCCTTCATCTCCAGGATCTGCACCTCCAGCGACTCATTCTCCTCCTCCAGACACCGCGCCTGAAACCGAGAGAATTTTTATTCAAAAACTCACTGTGAGATTTAATTTACTGTATGTGTTGGCATCATGCCAAGATTTGACAAGAGTATGAATGCTTCTGTACTACAGATCCTGTTAAAAGTAGATTAGTCCAAATGGGATGTGGATGTGTGTGTGTGTGTGTGTGTGTGTGTGTGTGTGTGTGTGTGTTCTTCTAAGAGAATCATGTATGAGTATGAAGAGACACATGCTACGTAAAAGTAGATTAGTCCAAACGGGATGTGGATGTGTGTGTGTGTGTGTGTGTGTGTGTGTGTGTGTGTGTGTGTGTGTGTGTGTGTGTGCGTGTTCTTCCAAGAGAATCATGCAGGGTTGGTACTGTTGCCCTCATTCTATTCCAGCACACTCTTGCTCATGACTTGGTGGGACATTTCAAAGGAGGTGTGAGGAGGGCCCATCTCAAGAGCCCAGCCTAGTCTCATTCTCACCACGTCGACGAGGACGGCCAGACGGTCGTTGAGGGCCGCCATGAGGGAGCGCTCCTTGGCGAAGCGGATCACGCTCTCTTTGTTCAGCGCACGTGCCGCCGCAAAGTCCGGCTCAGGCCACGGGCAGCCGTTGGCTCCGCCCCTGTGGATTGAGAAGCTTGTCATTGGTCACGGAATATTCCATCGCTGGTGGCCTCAGCTGGGAGGAGCGCTTTGTTGATGTCATGCAAGATTTGTGAGGGCCCACACCCTGCTGCTAAACAAACTCTACCACAGAATGTTCTGGAACTTCTCCTCTGTTCCCACCACTACAAGCAGGAGAATTAACTTTTAATGAACTGAGTTGCAAACAAAATAACAGAAACATTTCTCGGTCACTGCAAAATGCAAATACTGTGTTGAATTGCTGCCATTTGTATCTCTTGATGGTGCCGGATGTCTACTTGTGTTCATAACAAGCTAAATAATGTCAGTTCAAGGTCACTGCCACTATGTGCAATCCTGCTAGGTGTGGTCTTTGTAAACAGTACGGCACCACTGTTAGGGTAGTAAAATATCAGATTAAACAAACAGTTTACAACCCCAGCCTACCTCATTCCTATCTACTACAACCTCTGAAGATGCAACCATTGCAGCACATAAAACTGAGAGTTACAAATAAGCAACCAGTGCGAATGCTCATCAGACTGACACCACAATTCTATTACGTAAAGCCACAGCATCCAACATCCACATGACATCATATGGGTAAAACATAAAAACAGTTGGAAACTTCCACACACGTTTCACAGACAGGCCTGTCTGCTTCTATCTGTTCCACATAACCCATTGGATTCTGAGGCCCTTGGACCGAGTCTCTAGGCTACCTCCTGTATCCCACACGGGCAGGTTAAGATGCGGGCACTGACCTGGCGGAGGACACCACTTGTCCAGCCCCGGCTCCAGCTCTAGCTCCATTCCACTGCTGCTGCTGCTGCTCCTCAAAGAGCCTGCGGTACGAGGACACCCTGACGGCCATCATAGTCCAATAAGTGAGGCTGGCGTTCCGTGGGAGAAGTGTCAGGGACTGGAGCGCGGGGCTTTATATGGCGTCGCACTCGCAGCAGCTCGGGAATCTCACACACACATGAAGTGGCCGTCATGGGCCGCTCAGCAGACTAACTATAGGGCAGGGCGTCAGCGGGCGAGGATTTCACGGAGGCTGGAGACAATCCGGTGGGAGCCGCAGACACCCGTTGTTGGTGCGCCGCTCACTAGGAGATTGGGGGTCTAGAGGAGCAGTGCCTGTGGGCAAGGCTTCATCACAGAAAGTTTTAAACAACTTTACAAACTTGAAACAGTGATGTAAGTACAGCCTGCAAAAATGACTTCTCTCTAACTCTTTTCAATGCCATGCATATTGCCTGTCTAAAGGCCCCTGTCCATTTGCCCTCATCAGGACCAATAACTTAGGTAACACTTTAGTTTGGGGTGTCGTTGTTACACTGTACCTACCTAATTAGGTACAGTGGTACAACCTGTGTAACAACATGTACTATCAGGTACTATCATTGTACTTGCATTATGTATTTGTGGGTACCTACATATAGTTGTTACATTGTAATACTGAGTGCTTTTACAAAACTTTACCAATTTGCCTACATTTTTCATCAGAGGCAAAGGGCTGACCTGAGACCTGCTGGATGGGGTAAATCTGGTCATGAAAGATTTGATATACAAACCATTCTTAGCTCCAGTCAAGGGGTCATTGTCTTCAGTGTACATGTAACAGCTGTGCTGCTACAACCTTGTTACGGGTTTATGTCACTGTATCAAAGAGTAATAAGTGTGTACCAACACAGTTGATAGATGTAATAGCTGCACTGCTACACCTTTGTTACTGTGGAATAAACCTGTTAAGTGTACCAGTCAATTACTTGCATGCACATATGACATGTATGTTGTGTCTTTGATGTCTTGGAACATGTCTGCCATTACCCTATGTAGCACATGTACTGTATCAACTGTGTTGGTACACACTTATTACTCTTTGAAACAGTGCCATAAACCCGTAACAAGGTTGTAGCAGCACAGCTGTTACATGAAGACAATGACCCCTTGACTGGAGCTAAGAATGGTTTGTATATCAAATCTTTCATGACCAGATTTACCCCATCCAGCAGGTCTCAGGTCAGCCCTTTGCCTCTGATGAAAAATGTAGGCAAATTGGTAAAGTTTTGTAAAAGCACTCAGTATTACAATGTAACAACTACAGTATATGTAGGTACCCACAAATACATAATGCAAGTACAATGATAGTACCTGATAGTACATGTTGTTACACAGGTTGTACCACTGTACCTAATTAGGTAGGTACACTGTAACAGCGACACCCCAAACTAAAGTGTTACCATAACTTATTATAGACAGAATGAAACAGAATCCAGAGGAAAAGTACCAGATGATTTAATCATTTCCCTGAATGAACAATTAAACAAAAACTTCCCTGTTCCACCAGAATGATGATGTAGCAGGTGCACAAAATGACCTATTGTGGTTTCAACTTATTTACATATTGTGCATTTCCTCATGCCAAAGATTTCCTCTCAGAGCCTTCATAGCCATGTCAACGATCGATGTTGCAGCACATTTAAGACATACAGACAAATGTACGTTTTCAAATAAGTTTTATTTCCATTAAATAAATTAAAAGTACCAAAAATAAGGGAGAAATGACAATGTGTGCAAGTTTTTGTTTGCATAAGTACCATAATTATGAGAGGGACCGTTAGAAAAAAAAACAAACACTCAGAACAAACAGCTGAAGACAACATTTACGTCACAGGAGTAAACATTCAGTTCAAAAGTTTCAACCAGCCTGGGTTATGGGGATGGTGGCCTAGCTATGCCAAAAAGCCTAAAAGCAGGGAAGTCACAGACTACCACACGGTGACTCTCTTCTGTCATACGTGATGGATTTCTCCTTCCTAAGCATCGTTGGTTTGGCAATGCTGAGCAAGCGTTTAAGGCAGGGAGGGGTGGGGAGGGGTGGGGGGCGTAGGAGGTTGAGTCTACTGAGCCGATTTACTGAGGTTTCTGGGAAACAGGAGATTATGAAAGACATGATGATGGGGTGACCTACAATCTGCTGATGTGGCGCTACTGGGCCCAAAGCTGCCGCCGGGGGTCAGGAGGGGACGACCACTCGGTGAGGGTCTGGTGTGAGAACCGGTTGCTTTGAGGTCTTCGTCCAAATATCCCTCTGGCTTAATGCCAGCAGGAATTCAAGGAAAATATTCAGTTATTCAATCATTCAAGTAAAATGCTGAAATGATGATTATGCTTCCAGTGCTCAACCAGTCCCACCAGAAATGTAGCGGCACAGACACCGATTGTGTGAAAGGCAAGAAAATGACACAACAGTTTTGAAAAGAAAGAGTTCAGAAAGGAAAGGAAGAAGGCAAGAGTGTTCAGAAGGGCATTCAAAGAACGGCCCGCCTGACTACATCTCTAAGGAACAAGATCATTGGACAGTCTTTGAAATGGCAGCACGGAGCGTGACTGCGGTCTTTTAATGGATCAACTGCTGCAGCTAGCAACCAAACGTTATACAGCTGCCCTTTCCATTCAAAATGAAAGGCAGTCGAAGTAACAGCTCGAAAAAATTCTTGTCAACTGATCATCAGCAGTGACATTTCACACATTCAGATGATAAAGATGGCTAAGCACTGAACTTCTTTTTGTGGATTTCAAAATGGTCCTGTTCCAGGATAAATACCAGTGCGCAGCACTTCCGTGGAACAAACTTAGGTTACAGACAACCCTTTTTTCCACAGAGCTTACAAGAGGAAATGAACTTGCAAGAAAAGAAGAAAAAAAAAATTCTCATCCTGCGGTTTCAGCTCCGTGAAGTGTCATGTGCCAAATAGTAGCATGTCACACAGAGAGGTAAGCCACACCCCCACATATGCACACACAGCCATACAAGAGCATACACACTTAATACACACGTACACATTCACTCTCACATACACTTAAGAAGTAAAAGTCATGGTTGAAGACTGTAAACACAGATTGGGATTTCTGGATGTGTGAGTGTGTTCAACACTCTCAACATAAGCGATGATGGCGACATCAACAGGAAAGAACAGAGAAACACGGTCACTCCACCATAGCAGTTAAGACACGACAGCACACTTAATAAACACCCACCAAGAGAGAGAGAAAGAGAGAGAGACAGTTATGGTACACACATAGAACAGTTAAGACAATGGGGTAAAAAGGTACAGTTTGAGATCTCTGAGCACAGGCTTGGGGTTTAAGAAGGCAGTCTGGGAGAGGAAAGGAACTGTTGAGGGCTCACGGGATCAATGACCAAAGCTTCACAGCTCCAGTGTCCAACCCAGCTGGCCAGTGAGCTGGGCCAGTCCGCCCAGGTCCAGCTGACCTTCCCAGACGCTTTGGGAGCAGTAACGTGGGGGGTTGGGGCACTGACAGATGTGGTATATCCAAAGAGTGTTTCAGAAAACGAAAACAAACTATGAACCATGAAAAAAAAAATACAGAACATGACATGATCAAGATATCAGATGAGCAGAGAAACACACGTGTGTGTGTGTGTATATATCTATATATATATGCATATAAATAACATTCGCTTACACTACCATGTATCTACACCCTCCCATTAATGACTCTAGAATAACTCCCACCTACTGTTACTCCCAAATAACCGCTCTAGCAGTTTTGTCTAGCTCCTCTGCCTCTAGAAAGGTAGTCGATTGTCATAGTCATCCCATGAGAAAACACCTCTTCTCCTCGAGTCTGCCTGGATCCATGACGTGCAACACATGACATGCCATCCTCCTCGGTGTCCAGGCCATGAACGGCATTGAGGGGATGGGCCGTCACAGTGGAGGTTCCTGACGACTCCTGCTCAGGAACTGGGAACCTCAGGAACTAGAGGGACTTAACTCAAAATAATAGTCACTCCTCAGGTCCACTGGTGAGTTCCTCTTCAGTAAAACCTGAATACCATTCTCCTGCTCACCATCTGCCTTGGGTGCGACACACCCACAAGGTCCATTGAGCTTCAGAAACAGGGAGAAGGCCAGACATGACAACAGTAATGCTCAGCTTGCAGACGGTGGCTCGGATGGCCAAACTTAGTGTGTTGAAGAGCACTCTTCCTGAACGTTTCAGTTGGTGTGTTTGGTTTTTGGCGTGGACTGCAGCGCTGTGCAGCATGTTTAAGGTACACGTGGGGGTAGTGGATTGGATTGGACACGGAGGAGGAGGAGGGGCGGGGGGAAACTGACGGCACGGATGAGGGCCCGTGGGGGAGGCATCGAGGAGGACCTTAGAGGCACACGGCCCTCTCTCCCAGGCCTCTCCTCCACAGCCACTGTGCAAAAAAAGGCAGTCGAGGGGAGGAACGTACACAAACACACACACACACACATACAAACAATCACACACACACACACACGAACACACTGTGATGATGGGCTCAAGGAGGACAGCCGTCTCTGTGTGCAAAAAAAGAAAAGATTCTCCAACAACCATAGCACAGTGTCTTCTTGATGCATCCAGCCATGGGGCTTACACACACACTCACTCACTCACTCACACACATACACCTTCAATCACACACACTTACACACAGACACACACACCTCAACTATTTTGCTCCAGGCCTCAAGTCCACCTGAACTGGTACATCACACAGGGCAGAGGAAGGGTGGGGGGCGTGACCCTTCACTGCCGACCCTTGAACTTTGACCCCTCACTCATCATCACTTGACATGAGGAAGCCCAGGATGAAGTCGTTGGCCTTCTGCCGGTCCGGTGACGCCTGCCGGTTCACCATGTTCGGAGGGGGCCGGATCAGAAGACTGGCAAAGAGAGACGCTGGGAAAGATAGAAACAGAAAAAATAAAAAAAAGGTTTGGATTGTCTAATATGGTATCCTATTTCTGAACATTATATGCCCTTACTGGAAATGTTCTCCAGGAAGATTCACTCTAATCCATCCTTATCTGAGGAGTGAATGTTAGAATGTGGCTAAAGGCTAGGCTGGCGACTTCAAAGACCAGGCCTGAACTATGAATCAGGCCTGTGTGTGTGTGTGTGTGTGTGTGTGTGTGTGTGTGTGTGTGTGTGTGTAAAAGCAACTGACCTAGCAGGCTGGCGGTGAGGTTATTGTCTATTGAGTGCTTCAGTAGTTCTCGGAGGAAGGCCATCAGGTAGCGGAACACATTGCGATGAGCCCGGGGAAGCTGAGAGATCAGCTGCAGATCAGAAGACACTTGCTCAACACCCACTCTAACAACACAGAGTCCCCTCCATACAAACTGGCCCAAGTACATTCAATTCAACAAACAGTATGCTATTATAATAAAAAGGCAGGGGGGAATTACTTAATTACACAACAACAAATGACAAACAAACACATTCTTAAATAAACCATAATAATGGTGGAAAATCTCATTAACCTTCAAATGACAACCTTTAATAATGTTTGTCCTGTGATAAGACAGTCTAGTCTAGCTGGTCTATACTAGTGTCCATGGTTTAGGAGGTTAGTGACCGGAGTGGATACCTGTTTGCACAGGCGGCTGTCGTGCGTGCTCTCCAGGCAGCGCTGGTACAGCTCGTAACACACCACGGGCTCCGGCAGAGCTTCCAGAAAGATCAGCAGCGCCTCCGCCACCGAGTGATTACAGCCAGCTGGTGCACACACACAGCGGTCAAGGAGCCGACGCAGGAGCACAGCACGGGCAAACTCACACATTTACATACTGTACTAGCAATAGGACCTAACAGGTAAACACTAACACATACAACACATTCACATTAATACACTGACACAGAGCAAGCAAACACACACAACACACAACACACATTCCACTTATACAGGCATACATACTGTACATACAACTGTCTGAGATCATGTGACTAAAACACACGCACACACACACGCACACACACATAGACACTCTCTCTCTCTCTCTCTCTCTCTCTTTGAGCCAGAGCGTAACCAAGGGGACACTCAACAACCCATAAAGGCATGTGAGATAAAACAGACACGAGGGGAAAGTGTGAAAACAAGAGAGCAGCCCAGAGAAAAAAAACACACATGCCAACAGGCACAGACAGAATGGCAGGAGAAACAAGTAGAAGGGTTGTTCAAGGGTTGTTCAAGGGTTGTTCCAGCCTAATGAATGCTGAGCACCAGAACAGAGACATCACACATATATACCCTACACTGTTTACAAATACTCTGACAACTGTCACAACACGGAGGGGCACCAGAAGAGCCGAGGACATACACACACTCACACACACACCGACAGGCTGTCATAACAAGACCTCAAGTGTCACAACAGCAAACCAACACAACTGTGGCATAGTGTCAGTGAAGCCCCAGTTGACCTTTCAGTGTGTACTAGCAAGAGGGTCATACATAGGTAAATACACACACACACACACACACACACACAC
Source organism: Sardina pilchardus (assembly GCF_963854185.1). Taxonomy (NCBI): domain Eukaryota; kingdom Metazoa; phylum Chordata; class Actinopteri; order Clupeiformes; family Clupeidae; genus Sardina; species Sardina pilchardus. The sequence continues at coordinate 23,968,508 of NC_085014.1, forward strand.
ACACACACACACACACACACACACACACACACACACACGTAGTAGGTGTTACAGAAAGGATACGGATGGTGTCTGGAATGCTGGTGTCCAAGCAGTCTATGATGCCCTGCAGCTCCTCCTGCAGGCCTGGAGTCTGGAACAGGTCCTCCTGATGGAGGAGACAGACAGAGACTGACACCGTTAGAGAGAGAAAACACGGACAACTACGACATAAAAACAGCCAGTCAGAGGGATCCGAACAGAGATTTTGTTCCCACTAGGTCACATGTCAGATTCCCTGACTGTAACTGTGTGAGCAGACAACAACTAACCATGGTATGTTATACACAGGCATTTGTGAGGTTTATTCACTAGTTCAGACATTTTCTGTCTTTAGCTTAATGTTTGCAAAAACAGTAGACTGTTCTAACTACCATGTGCCTTATGAAACACCCAGAATCATCCAATAAAAGAACAATGCGGCATGCTTTTGATACATACTTTGATATATCTAAAAATTTTGCACTCAAAATTCACTGATATTCTATGACTTGACCCGAAAAGTGACCTTGACTTTCCAGGCTTGGAATAAGACTTTTTAAAATTCCATGAAATTCCAAGATCCACTGGAAACACACATGGGGTTCAGGATCTGGGTTCCTTAAATCACCTTAAGGCAACTTCAATTGTTTCAGTGCTCAGTGCTATATCATATTGAACTGAAATGGATGCGAGTGTGTGTGTGTGTGTGTGTGTGTGTGTGTGTGTGTGTGTGCACTGTATATGTGTGTGTGTGTGTGTGTGTGCTGACTGACCTGGTGGCAGGCCTTAGTGAAGAGGTGGTTCACCAGCAGCCACACCTCCTTGGGGATCTTCAGGGGCTTGTCCTCGGTCCCAGCGCTGTCCATCAGCAGGAAGTTCATCTTGGACTTCTCCTGACACACAAAACACCCAACAAATGTGTGAGGAAAACAAAAACAAAACATTTCAACCCACACAAAAACATGCACATGGCATCATAGAAACCCTGTGGCCACCCTGGCTAAGCATTCCCAAGTCAGGCCTAACCTGCTCTCTCCTATAAGCCTGTAATCTAACCTCCAGACTGTGCCTCCGGCTGGGAATTATGGGATAACATGGAATGGGGCAACAGATTTTGAAAATCACTGTGACAGATCAGCTGGTGAGCCGAGAAAAATATTTTGATAGTCAAATGAACTGACACAAGGGACTACTGTATGTGACCTAAGTGCCGTTGGCACCGGTGGCTTGGGAGAAGGCCATTTTGTACCGAGAGCCTCGCATTCTTTTGGCCACTGCAAATGGATGCCAGGGAATTCTGAAGCCGGGCCAAAAATAACCCAACTGGCAGAGGGGTTACATCGGCACAGTCACACTAATATGGAGGGATCTATCGAACACATACACTCACTAGAACTAAACACACACACACACACACACACACATAAACCATAACTAAGCACTCACACAGACATGTACACACAGACACACACGCACTATAACTAAACTCACTCACCCACACCATAACTAAACACTCACACAAACTTGGAGAGATCTCACTACCCCACACACACACACACACACACACACACACACACACACACACACACACACACACACACACACACACACACACACACACACACACACACACACACACACACACACACACACACACACACACACACACACACACACACACACACAGCGAAATCTCTCTCACAAAAACACTCACACCCACAACACTCATGTAGACATGTGGTGATCACTCTTCCTCTCTCTATCTCTCTCTCTCTCACACACACACACACACATACACACACACACACACACACACACACAGAAATCTCGCTCACCTCTAGTGTTTACTCTCTCTCTCACACAAACACACACACACCATAATTAAACACACACACCCACACCATAACTAAACACTCACACATAACAAAACTAAAAACACTCAGCCAGACATGGAGAGATCTACCAAAAGCGCACATGCACACACACAGACACACACACATACACAAAGCGAAATCTCTCACACTGAAACACTCACACCCACAACACTCATGTAGACATGGAGTGATCACACACTCTCTCTCTCTCTCTCTCTCTCTCTCTCACACACACACACACACACACACACATACACACAACAGGAAAGTAAAGTGTGGAAACAGTGATAGCCTGCAGGTCCTGCTCCAGTGACAGGACAGTGATAATGAGAGGGGGGCGTCAGGGTGATGCTCTGGGCACAGTGGAAGCCTCAGGCTATCAGGAGAAGAGTCCCAGAGAGGAGAGAGGAGGAGAGAGAGGACACACAGTGACAACGCACAGCACTTCTCTGAACTGTTCTGAGAACTCAGCCACGGCTGGTTCTCATTGTCACTCTCTCTCACACACGCACACACGCACACACACACACACACACACAGATAGCCCTGAGCCCTCTTAGTGTAGGTCTTGCCTGAAACGTGATCTTAAAATCAGGGCTGTTAAATGATTTATCGTGACAGCTTTAATCTGATTTATCCTCGCTCTGCTCTACAGAGCAAGTCACCTGCTCTGCCCAGCCAGGATTACTCCGCAGCATAATGAGGGTGAAATTGGAGTCAACAGACACACACACACACACACACACACACACACACACACACACACGCTCTAACACACACACATCTGTTTACAGGAGCAGGCCTCCTTGAAACTGCAATTAGCTGTGATCATGTGTGTGCATGGGTTTGTGCAGCAGTGATGCAAAAAGGGTGTTGATATATCTGCAACATGCACAAGGAAAGGGAGAAAGAGAGAGAGAGGTCAGCACAAGGGCATACAGAGTAAGGAAGGGAGGAAGGGTGGTGGATCAGAGGCAACCATAAAAGAAACACCAGACTCTCACACATGACCAGCATGCACACACACACACACACACACACACACACACACACACACACACACACACACACACACACACACACACACACACACACACACACACACACACACACACACACACACACACACACGACCTGACATCTACTCCTCTCAGCTAATTTGCAGTGCACAATTTTCTTGTTCATTGCTGTTAACACAAAACCACAAATTACAGACAATCCTTCCACAAGCTATAAACTGCAGGCCACTTCGTAGGCCCGTTCAATCCGCAGCACATTTGAGCAGCCATAAAACACACACAGACAGGGACAAGAGGGCGTAGGGAGGTGGCCATGAGAGCTACTGGACGTTACCTTCTCCGTGAAGCTATCCTCTCCCTGTAGCAAGCAGCCCAGGACAGTGATTGGATGGAAACGAGTGGTCAAGGCAAGGAGGCAAGGTCAAGGAGGAAGAGAGAAACAAACCGGGTGAGAGAGAGAGAGAGAGAGAGAGAGAGAGGGAGGGAGAGAGACAGAGAGAGACAGATGACAGAGTACCATTGCATCACCAGTGAAACAAATATATCAGACAGAATTTATAGGGGCCAAGGTAGGAGCGCACAAAGAAGCAGGCATCACATAAAAACTCAGATTCTCACGATGGGAAGCCAAATGACTCTCCTTTTGTCAGTGAGGCCAAACCTGACACGTTGAGAAAGAGGCTTTTGCATTCCTTTTGGGTTGCTCTGGTTTTAATTTGCCCCTTGTTCTGGGAGCTCCATTTATCCTTATAAACGGCGGACTAAAAAGCACTGAAACAAGCGCTTCTTCTTTGTGCGCTCCTGCGAGGCCCCGTGAGTGGACATTCCTTAGCTAGGCATCTAGGTGCAGTTAAAAGCGTGACAGAAGAACAGTGGCAGCAGAACCCCCCAACCCAGTGAAAGCCCAGTTCCACCCAAGAGGTTCCACTCGTGAGGCGAATGAGAATTAGAAATGTAACAAGAGAACCATCTCAGAGAGGGAGAAACCAAATGAAGTTATTAAAGGTTTTTTTTAGTGCAGGCTGAGGTGAGGACAGCTGATAGAAAGGCATGCTGTAGAGATCCTGCCATCAAGGAAATCCCTTTGGGAGAGGCCAAGTTACTTCCTCATTCCTTTACTTGCTTGTGTTTTTTATATACACGTAGGCAAACTGACATGGAGGCCCTGTCAAGGCATGGCTGTACCATAAAGGCATAATGACGCAGTGAAAGACAACACCGCACCTGTTTAAATTACTGTGCCATGTAAACACCGAAAGGTGATTTGGGAGTGTGCTTTACAACCTCTTTTGGTTAGAGCAACACCATTGCCAAATGTCTATGCAGACACAAGGTTATTATCTCAACTGAAAATATAAATATATATATATCTACAGTACATCTACATAAATGTATACAAAATTACATTTTATTTCATTTTAAATATGACATATTTAATACATATTTTATTTCAAATAAATCTGTGCTATGTGTGAGGATGCTCATCTCTCCCCTATCCATCCTGCTGGCTCCTGGGTCAGGCCAGGGGCCGGGTCTCACCAGGTCGATGAGCTTGGTGACGGGGATCTCGCGGATGGGCTTCTTCATGCGGCACAGCGTCTCCAGCGACGTGCCGAAGCAGCTGGGCTGGTAGCTGCCCGAGATGGTGATGAAGTAGTCCTTGCCGCGGTCCAGGTGCAGCACCAGGATGTCCTCGATCTTGTCCTCGCACGAGTTGAGCAGCGTCACCGAGTCCTTGCTCACGTACACCTCCAGGTGGATCTCCAGCGTCTCGTCTGGGCAGGCGGAAGGAAAAGGACAAGATCAATAGAATGTAGCTGATCAGGCCTTTAGAGACAGCATACCTACACCATCATGATCAGGCCTTTAGATACAGCATACCTACACCATCATGATCAGGCCTTTAGATACAGCATACCTACACCATCATGATCAGGCCTTTAGATACAACATACCTACACTATCATGATCATGCCTTTACAGTAAATACAGCATACCTACACCATCATGATCATGCCTTTACAGTAAATACAGCATACCTACACCATCATGATCATGCCTTTAGATACAGCATACCTACACCATCATGATCATGCCTTTAGATACAGCATACCTACACCATCATGATCATGCCTTTAGATACAGAATACCTACACCATTCTATACCTACACAAATACAAGAACATTATATATGGAGGGAAATGTCAAAACTCCCATTGGTGGGCCTTAAATGCAGCCCACTGCTTTATATACAGCATGTCCTATAGCCAGTCTTTACAGCAGGACAACATCTGATGGATACAGAGACAGCAGTCTTCTGAGCATCCCTCCACGTGGCAACTTAATATCACGACTCATGAGTCAATACTCTTAATTTGCACTAATGACCTACGGAAACAAGTTAACAGGGCAGCTCCCAAACATCTCTAAATGTTACCGAACGTTTTGGCTCGAATATTAGATACTTGACTTCATTCATGGAATAGTTCCTACAGTAGGTTCATCAATTACACGTATAATCTGAGGGAGATGGTTGAACCAAGATACAGTTGAAGCTAAACCCTTCTTCTCTCTGGGTGAACCCCAACAGACGTCTCAGTGGGCAAGAGGTGGACTGAGGACTCACTGGGCTCCAGGTAGCCGTCGCAGGGCTCAGCCCTCAGCCAGTTCTTGCAGTACTGCGTGTCGTTGAGTTTGGGGATGAAGGCGAAGTGGCACGGCACCTGGCCGTCGTTGGTGATCTGGAAACACTGGAGCTGCAGCTGCCGGAACTTCACGTTCTCAAAGGTGAACTACAGCAAACAGGGACATCGAAGGGAAATGTCAAGGTCAACATTCAGAACAGTTTCATTTCTCACTTTTATTATTATATTAGACAAAAATCCATCTTTTAACCTTTTTGGGCAGTGCAATACAAAACAGCCTGTCATTGTTGCGTGACAACAGATGGAACCCAATCCTGACTGATTTTCGGGGCGGAGTTTTCCAAATCTTACCACAACATTTATCTTTAAAAGATAACCAAATCAGGAGTCAGGGGCAATCAGCTCTCCACATCAGAGATGAGACAGAGGGAGTAGAGATGCACACTTATCCAGTTATGAATGTGTATCAAAAATGTGCCTCAAAGATTATAGGGAAGCCACAAAAGCAACTGAGCAACTGAGCATAATCTACATAGAAAACACCATAAGTAAAGTCAGAAAAATCATCAGTGACCCCTCCCATCCATTATACAGCGAATTTGAGCTTCTCCCCTCAGGTAGGCGCTATAGGGTGCCTAACACCAGTAAAAATATTTTTAGAAACTCTTTCCCCAATGGTATCAGGGTGATAAACAGTGCAGGGACTCTTACTGGAAGTACTTCAGTTATTTTTTAAGTCAGTTATTTATCATATTTATTAGCTAGCCTAGCAATGCATGGAGTGCTTAGGCCTATTTATTTATTGACTGGTATTTATTGACTGGCCAGGCTTGTCTGTTTTTCATACGATATGCAGTGCTTCTGAAATTGAATGTGTGGTGCTTGTCTGTCCTGTATGTTGTATGTTGTATGTTTTATGGTGAAACTAAAGACGAATTTCCACTTTGTGGATAATAAAGTTTTTTGTATTGTATTGTATTGTATTGTATTGTATCTTTCAGGAACTAAGATGGGTTTTGGGGATTAATCTATGGCTGGAGTGCATCTTCAAATGTTAAGGCAATTTTGCTACAAAGTCTTGCAGCACTCAGGAATCAACTTAATTGATTCATTCTTTCCATGTACTAATAATGGCCAATATCAAGTTTTTTTTAACAAACATAGGCGAACATTCATAAACGTTTGCAAACGGCTTTTTGTTTGCCTACAGTGACACCGCAAACATTTGCAGTTGCTCCGCAAACACTCTGAGGAGGCGGTTCTCCACTAACATGTTGGCAGTTGGACGGAGAGTTACCGTTGAGAACCGTTGATGAAATGTTTACACAAAATCATTCAAATTCATCTGTTCAGACAAACATGTTCGCTGCAAACATATGCCTCTATTCATGGCATTTGAATGCACCTCGGCCATACTGCAGCACTGATAACGATCCTCAGTCCTTACAAGATGCCTTTCACACGTGGATGAAATAGCACAGGAAGGGCACTCCGCTACTCTACTCACCATACAAATGGGGAAAAATGGAAACCTGACACCTTATTGATCAAGCTCCACTATGATATCACAGGGGGAGGAAAGTGTGGGGGGGGGGACAGAGAATCGATAAGGGTATTGAGCATTTTCCCCTCCACTCACGTCAGTGCGAGTCAGCAGTAACGAGGGCAGGAAGTCGTTCTCCATGCGGTCCAGCATGCGCACCGTGTCCTCAAAGACTTTCTTGTGCCGCTGCTCGTTCACGACCTTCACCTGCGACACAAAGCGGCAACACACACACACACACACACACACACACACAGGAAATGTTTATGCCCTGACGTCCACAGCTTCCAAACGAACCCTGCCAGGCCCCACTCCATCTCATGCCAGCAGCAGCCCTTACATGGTCAGCTTCCCAGCCCGCTATGCAAAAGATCCAAAAACAACAAGCGGCCACTTCCTGACCAGTGGCAGAAGGTCAATGCTCCAAACCAAGCCATGCGTGTCCTCCCGTTGGTCTCTTACCCCGATGCTGAAGAGCGAGCTGACGGGCTTGTGGTCGCTGGTCTTCAGCTCCATGTGGCTCCGGTAGTGCAGCTGCTTGACGTTGAGGCCGCGCCACAACACCCGGTCGCACCAGGCAGGGACACGGCACTTCCCACTGCAGGGCGGGACGGGGGGACAGGAAGAGGGGGGGGTCAGGGTCTCAGTCTCATAGACCAGAGCTTCATAGCCAACAAGACTACCGTAATTTGCAGACTATTAGCCGCGGCTTATACATTGATTTTGCAACTATGCAATTTCAGCTATGAGGTTAATACAGAAGGGGAGTTAATATGGTGCTAATATGGTTTTGTTTCTTTTAACTTGCATAAAACACTGTCCTGTGGCTTATACACAATGCAGCTTCTATGCGGGAAATTACTGTAGATCTGATCACATCATGTATACTGTATTAGCAGCAGTGCTAGGGTTATTCAATGAGTCGATCAGGATCCTTACGGCCATGGCACACTACTGCCGTTGCGGCTACTGAATGGCCACAATGTGTTGCTGCTGCAGCGCAGTTACACGTGTATGTTCACACTAGGAGCTGCTCTGATGCGACTCTGACACGGCTGTGCGATCATCTTTTTTTGAGTTTGCCTTAATCACTACACAATGGACAACATTACTGAGCTGGAGTGAAGAGCGGAAAGTAGACCAGTCATCAGAAAACATGTCGTGTCATTTTGTTCAGAGAGAGAGCAAAACCCTCAAACCTACTGTTGTTTATCTAACCATCTAATCATAGACTCCACAGTTTCTGCTAAATATTGCACGCACAGCCTCCCTTTCCCCTTTTAGAAAACCAGCGTGACTATTAATGTATGTTTGTATTTTTGCACAGAGCCTCTTCGAACATGCCTGTCAAATGTGGAAAAAAGGCAACCCTTCTGTTCTCGAAATAACTCGCGCTTGCAGAACCGGAATGAAAATCCACACGCAACAGAGCCAATCGGCCACAGGCAACGCAGGCAGTGTGTTAAAACACTTATGCTCTATTGCAGTGGGATGTTATGAGAGGATACCACAGGGTAGAGTACTATTCTGGGTATTCGGAGTTCCAGAAGTCATATGGAGGGCTCCAGAGAGTTGCCACTGAAGTTAGTTGTCATTAACTAGCTGTCAATAGGTAAAGACTGCATACACTAGCAGTCAGCGTCATCACCTGGAGTCCCAATTATCGGTCTTGGGATCATATTTGTACGTGGGGATGAAGTTGATCTCTCCCTCCATGAAGTCAGTGAACGCCTTCTTTGTTTGCCTCTGGATGTTAAGCTGGGGAGAACAACAACAAAAGAGTAAGAGGAAGTACGGCGTCACAGCAGGGGGAACATCCACTAGCCTATAATATCTGCTCTTGTCTAAACAGAGCAAAGGGGAAACAATGAGGGATCCCTCTGACAAACGGAGACAAACAGAGGGTTGGGTTTACAAAACAGCCTGCACGAATTGAGGAAATATCGACAACGCTACAATCACTATGAGTATTACACCATTATACACAATACTACACAATACACTGCCATGCAAATGACTTCCTTCCTCTAACCGCCAATTGCAGACTTTAGAAAATGATTCAGTGACGGTGATAATCAAGCTAGGAGTCCAACTCATGTGTAGGAGGGGTTTCTGAATTTTTGCGGGGGTGGCACTCGATGCTAAAACACAGGCTGCTTTCTTTCGTTCACTATGATTGGCCTCTACAGTGTCCAGAGCTCTTCTCACCTGGTCATACTCCTGCAGTTTCCGCAGGTCGTTATTGCTGAGGTGCTTCTTCACCTCCGTTGCGTCCAGCGAGAACAGACGATAATTCAGATCTCCCAGCCAGACCACGACGCTGCGGGCAGGGTGAAAGGTGAGGTCACTCACACAATGAACTCCACACATAATGAGACACGGGTTGCAAAGCTGATATCTGCAGATCTCAAGAAATAAAAAGCCTTTCTCCTCCCATTCCCTTCCCCTAACCTCCCTGCTCAGGTTTCAAAGCAAGTCAATAGTTAAAAGAAAAATAAAAGATGTTTACCGTAAAACTTCAAACAATAGCCGAGTCCCAAATAGACGCATGTCTCTTTTAAACGCCCGGTGTGACTACAGATTTGGGGTTATAGGCCGGTCTCCAACAGAAGCCTGGTCTGTTTTTTTTTTGTTTCGAGTTGTATTTATTCTTCTTATACCCGTCAGATCGTCTGGTGGTGGTGATCATCGATGGTACAGATTGCGCACACTAAATTTATAATTGCATGACTGCGGAGGTGAAAGCCAGCTATAGAGTTCCAAATTCTTAACTTTTTTCGACATTGGCCTATGTCCTGCATTATTTAATTAATGCCATTTTGTTAAATTTGCGCACTAGACAACATATTCTATCACAAACTTTCTTTGTTTAGCTTCACTTTCTCTCGTTTCTCCACGTTTCTCCGCGTTTCTCTCAATACCATGGCGGAAAAGAAAAAGACTTGATTTAAATGACATTTAAGCTGACAGTTGTCAAATTTGCCTAACAAAATTCGGGAGAAGCAGCGGCAAGATATTTCTCGGTTGATCCAAAGAGGGTGCGTAGCTGTAACTGTCTCCAAAGAGGGAGAGCCCTGCGCATCTGGTCGGGAGCTGCGCAAGCAAGGCAGGCAAGTGGAGGAGAGCGACGAGGAGGAGGAATTCGCAAATCAACTTGTAGCCTAGTTGAGGATCACGGTGATAGCGATTAATAGGATCATTTTTAATCACACGATTGCAGTTGTTTTACAGGGTAGCATTCATTCTTTATTGTTGATGTATTATCAGGGGCAACAAATTCACAGGCTCGATGGTAACTTGAATTGTTCAGCCCGCTGTCACATCGTTTCGTTATTTTAAGCTGCCAATAATTTAAGACATAGCCTATTATAGTAGGCTAGTTCTAATATGATCTGATTTGTGAAACACATTCGAATTATAGGCTAAATAAAGTAGCCTACCCTACTATAATGTGGTAACCTCCTGTTGTCATGCTTTCTGTCTGCTTATGCTATTGGGTAGTTATTTCTAATCCTACAATAAACCTACACTCAACTAACATCACTAAATTAAACGCCTGTCTCATATAGACGCCTGTCTCAAATACACGCCGGTGCATTTTGGCGATTGGGCAAAATAAAAGCCCGGGCTATTGTTTGGAGTTTTACGGTAAATGTTTCAACAATGACCTCAACTAGCCATCTTATTCTAGACACATGCAGTACAAAAACCAAGTTGAAGTGGTTATAAAATTAGTTGAAGTCCTATTGTTAACAGTTAGATGATGTATGGTACATGGTATAGACCTAAGTCTTTTTTCTCCATCAATCCTGATGAGAAGTGAAAACTATTCTACAAGATTGAAAAGGGCTGGTCTGGAGGAGGCACAAAGACCTGGAGGCCTGGACCGTCGCAGAAAACAGAAATTGAACAGGGACACTGGCCAGAGATCGCACGTACAACTACTTTGCATGCAGCTCCAGGCTTCAACCAGCGCTGCTGTGGCAACTGAAGCAGCAGGAGACAGCAGCAAGAGAGAACTGTAGAGAGGAGTAGAGGAAGAGGAGGAGTAGAGGAAGAGGACGAGGAGGAAGAGGAGGAGGAGGAGGAGAGCAGCTAACATGGTGCTGTGGGAGAGCCAGCTTGTGCAATGACAGCTGGGATGGGCAGCAATCACAGAGACATGTGGCCTCATTTCTGTCAGGGTATCAGCAAGCCCTGGATTTAATCCAGAGTGGATGGATATACCACACATAACAGTCGCTTAATAACAGGGATGTCTGCCAAAATTCTCTCTCTTTTTGTGTGTTCCTTCTTCTGACATTAGTAATGTCCTAGAGACACACCTGTACCCTGACCTATCATTGTGGTGCTGTACAACATGTACTGAATGCAAATGCATGTACTGAAATGAAAAAGCATTGGTGCAACCAAAAAGTGTAAAAAAGGAAGTCTGAAGCCCGACACAGTCTATGCAGTCATCAACACTGTGGTGTATAACTGGTCAACAGGCGCGCTCAACTCCAAAATTAAATTACCTCTTAGGGGTGTGAGTTTGGAAAAAAAACCCCTGCGAAAACAAAGTTGAAAACTGCAGTCTCACACATTAGCTGTTGCAAAAAGTCTTTATTGGACCATGTCCTCAAGCACACACGTTTCCTACACATTTCCATCATCGGCATGTTGTTGACACACTGATGATGCCCTGCCTGGGGACGGAACGTGTATGTTTGAGGACATCTCTGCAAGAGCTAATAATGCATGAGTGCGTTTTTCAACTTTGTAGAACTAGTCACAGCCATTTCACTCATTGACTCATTTCAGCTGATGCCATTCCTTAATGTTCAGTGCCTTAAAACCAACATCTTGTGTGAGTGATGTTCTGTGTGGTCTGAGGAGAGGGCGGTGGGTTGGCGCTTACTCGTGCTTGACAATGCTGAGGGGAGGGTAGTCCAGCAGGTGGAAGCTCATGCGGGCGCAGATGTCCTTGTAGTCCTGGTTCCGTCGCTCAAAGTCGTCCACGTGGGCCGCCAGGTGGGAGTTGACGAAGCAGAAGCTGGTGTTGTGGAACACGAAGCGCACGGCCACGCCGCCCTTGTTGCCCTGAGTGGAGGGGGAGGAGGGAGGGGGGCACAGACACAGTGTTCTGACACACTTCCAACACAACGCAGTCAAGTCATTTCCCATCACAACACGGGGGCAAAAATATGCTACAGAATGCGCAGGTCCTCTTCTGAGGGTAGACCAAGTATATTTAGGACTGAACAAAGGAGCAAAAAATACACAGGCACCAGAATGGTGCTTCCTCTTTGGCTGACTCACGCGTACCATTTTGCCCATGATGCCCGTGCCAACGTGCTCCGCCGCCACTTCTCGGATGTGGTGCTTGTGCTCCTTGTTGACAAACACCACCAGCATCATGCCCACCAGACGAACGATGCGCACCTGAGGGAACACAGAGGACGTTAGTGGAGGCGGACGCGTAGCTTGTGTGCCCTGGCAACACTTTGCATGCTTTATGAGCATATCAAACGCACAGCTGAAACTGGTCCAAAGTCCAAGCGTTTGTTTTTGATACAACTGCTATAAGATGTTCGGGCCAGACAACCTCATTCTTGGAATACCCGCACTGCACCATCCCCTTAGGCCTTTTCAACCGCGATCACCTGATTCATTTAACATCAACACAGGATAGAGACCATAACATTCCTCTCGTCAACGCGGCATGATTCATCTCAAGTCAAACTGTTAAGTGAAGCACTGGGCATTTGGCCAAAGACCTCATCAAAGCAAAACCAAAAGGAGAGAGAAAATGCAAGTCATCAGCTACAGTATAACTTTTGGAAACACATGTTGGGACTCCTTTGTGATGCAGATGCTATTTTGGGTATTTGCTTTGGGTAAGGACGCTCTGTAGCGGCTGTGCTGATTCAGTGGGAGGGGCTTACCCGTTTGTACTTGGCCTTGGGGTGCAGGCTCCTCTCCACCACCTCCGCCCACTGCTGCTCCTTGGAGGAGTCCATGTAGAAGAAGGCCTCTGTGCTCAGGTCCAGCTCCTGGAACCTGCAGGGTCCATCACACCACCATCATTACACCTCTGATTCACATCAACGTTGGCTTTAACTTAAGCATGTCTCCTTCCTACATTAGCTTTCGGAAACCATTAACTCTAAGAGTCATGTACCGGTAATGTGAACTCAGCTTAAGTGCACAGACATAACTGCCGTTTTTTATAAAATGTCGATTGCCATTCAGGGATTAATGATATGCCTTAATTACGAACAGCTTCAGGAAATTAAGCTGAATTTTAATGTCACATTCATATGAAAAAGGTTTAACTATGGCTTTTTTTTTTTTTACATTATCCCATTTTTTTCCAAACCAATTATTACTGCTTGTTCTGGCCTGGTCCCTGGCCAACACCCAGAGGTTAATGACATCATTATCAAGCTCCCCGGGAGACAGAGTGGATTTTTTAATCCCTCATTACTGCGCGCCAGGGTTGGCGTACCCCAGGGCGTAAACGTCAGGTGGGTCGGGGTCACAGCACAGCCAGGCCTCCAGGCTGTAGTCGGGAGACTGGCCGTTCACATTCCACGTCCCCGTGAAGAACCTGGGGGCGGCAGGAGGAGAAGGCTCAGCAACGTCACGGAAACAGCCACTTACAGACAAGCATGACACAGCAACCCTGTTGTGGTGGTGAACGGCTGGGGGGGGGGGGGTGGACCTGCCTGCTACATTCGTATGATGAGTATTGCAAAGCACTGATACGCACTGTGCTATCATGTTCCGTGATACTGTGTCGATTCCAAAAAACACTCTATAGATTTCTTTTCACTGATATGGGCAAATATCAATTCCTTAGCTACTGTAAGATTGCACCAAACATAGTAGCATGATGTTGGAAGTTACAGGGACGGTGATGATGCAAAAACAGATCCCACTACTTATCTGACCGAATCGGTTTGTAACAGTATTGCAAAACACTGAGTAGCCGTGATGAAACATATTTCATCACCAGATTCTTGCCCATACACACAACCCTAAGTCATAAAAACATCACTTAGTGTTTAAGGGTCATTTAGTGAGTAAAAGCTGTGCAGCACCAAGTGCTAAAGCCACCGCTAATGCATCTCAGATCAATAATAATGAGACCCTCAGTAAGGTCAGTGCTGAGGGTACCGACATAGCAAAGGCTATCGCTATACGCTATTTTGTTGTAGATGCATATTATATTGTCATCCAAGAATAGACGCTAGGATGTTCTTACAGTGGAGTTGTTCTTTAATATTTATATAACCAACAGATCATTATGGGATGTCTCCATGACACTACTGTAAGCTCAACTGAAAGAGGAACTGGAAGAGTATGGCGCTAACCACACTAAAGTCATGGGTCTAATGCCAAATACTGACGTGTCTGACTGTATCTGTACTGTACGATAACTCAAAGACAAATGTAAACGTGTGGCAGTCTGATGTGGTGTGGTGTGCAGGTGCCTGCCTCACCTGAAGTTCTTGAGGTCCACGTACTCCTTCTCCTTCTTGGCCATGCGGTGGCGGATGATGCCCTCCCTCTGGCCCTGGCTCAGCAGCGCCTGCCGCATGGTGTTGCTGGACGGGCTGTCCGTCCAGGTGGAGTTCTTGTCCACCGCCGGCCGGGCGCTGCCGCCACACAACAAAAAGCACTTAGGCTTTTAAACAGGGAATTTTAATTTTACTACACTAAAGACCACAGACTTGATTGACCGCTCCCACACACAGACACTTCTCTATACAGCAGGTCCACTGACATGAATGTGTGTAAAAGTAATGTGAACGTAAATGGAACAAGTACTGGTCAATGTGGTCTGTTTGATTGTGTTTTCAGAATGGTGCAACGGCTTCACTGGCTGCGGGGTTTAAGTTGCATCCGGGGGACAATAATATGCTGACGCATCGGGACTGCAGAAGTACAAGAAAAAGCCACAAGCTCCAGCGGTTGGGTTTCACTCACTCTATTCTCACGGGAGTCATGTTCTGCACGGCGGGCCCTCGGTCTCTGGGCGGCGGGGTGGCGGGCAGTGGCGCCGATGGGGTGTAGGAGCCCTTACGGGGCGGCAGTGGGGGGGCCGGGAGACGCTCCCTGGGTGGGGGCGGGGCGACGGCAGCGGCGTTGGTGGTGGTGGTGGTGCTGCTGCTGCTACGGTTCTGCTGGTTCTTCTTCTCCTCCACCTTCAGCGCATGGTTGAAATTGTCCTCGAAGCCAAAGTCGGTGGCCAGCGAGAGAGCTGGGTCTGTGGGAGCCAAGCGGAGAGAGAGAGAGAGAGAGAGAGAGAGAGAGAGAGAGAGAGAGAGAGAGAGAGGGAGGAAGCGATGGAGCTCATAAATCACACAGGCACACACTGCGCCATGCATACATCACCATAGCACAGCACCGCACCGCACGCCTGGCTTCACTTCTGCATTTGATCCAATTTAAGCTCCTCAATGTTAAAAGGTTACAAATGAGCGCCAGACTGTTCTGCATGTAAAAGCAATTAAGGAGAAGCCGCTCGGATGGGAGGGCGACTGCAGCGCATTCATCACTGCACCTGCGGTGCCGTGACGCGCGCGGGAGGAAAAAAGAAGCAGTCAGGTACAAACTGTCTCCACCACACCTGAGTTGGTCTGCTTCCCTAACGAGTTGCTCTTGGGGTTGGGAGGCACGGAGTTCCGGGCGGGGTTGCCGCCGACAGGGGGGGCGGCGTTGACCGATCTGGAGACACCTCTCTGCGGAGCGATGGGCACAGACGCCTTCCGCGGGGGAGGGACGACAGCTTCCTGGGCTTTGGGCACGCTGGTCTTGGACTCCGCTGTAGAACAATAAAGTCGGCAATAAATCATGGAGGCGCTGTTTCTCTTTGCACAGCTGAATTGCCACACGGAGGGCATGATGCTAATAAAAGCCGAAGACAAAAAAAATAAAAATTGGATGCCGAGCAAACAGACAGTGGGGGAGAGCAGGTTCCGCATCCAAAGTAATATCTCAACTACATCTCAGGTCTCGCCAAGACTCGCCACGATCGAAAAGTACCACGGCATTAGCATTCAGGTAGCGGAACAGGGCAAATCTGTCTACGGAACAGTGGAAGCACTCAAAAGCAATTTTCATTATAATCTAGACTGCATGTAAGCAATGCGTCTGCGCTCGCTTGTCTGCTGAGTACCTATTAATCTGTCCTCTATTCACCAGGCTGACTCATGAATACAGCACACAGAGACAAATGCTGAGTCTAATATGCACTCCAGGTCCTTCATTGAGTCAGATATGTTACACACAAACACACACACAAACACACACACACTTTATGAGATAAGCAACAACAAGCAACAAGTACCTCCCCTACATCCAATGCTGATGGTAAAAGCAGTCACCATCTCTGCCTTTACACCATGCATGGTTACATAAGCAAATGAGCCCTGTTCCCCACCCTGTCCCTGCTCTGCTGCTTAACCACTGCCAGCCCCCGTCATCACAGCAGGCAGCCCAGCCCAGCCCGCCTCAAGGAGGAAATGCTTGGGAAGCCGGCCACAATGACTGGGCAGGGAGCGGGCGGGCAGGCGGCCTGGGCGGAGGAGAGTCTGCTGCGTCTGAGTGACCTCATTCCCACTGGCCTGCCCACTCACTAGTCGACTATTAAAAGCAGCCCGTGACTACGGTGGACACACGGGAACCAGTGGGACAGGTTTGTGATGAGGGCACATCAGCATTTTTTTTGTGTCCTCGGGACGAGGAAGACAGTGTTGTTTTTACGCTCTCATTAGTAAGATACAGTAAGATTAGTTTCATCTCATGGCGTGTGTGTGTGACCTCAGGATGGCTGGACTAAAACTGGACTTGTGTTTTTGACCGCGCCCTCTCACAAACCACTACAAGAACGAGCCGAGAAAAAAGCTGCGCTCTGCTACAAACTTGCTGTCAAACCCATGCGTCTCTGACCTCCAGAGACGTGCCGTAGACAAATTCCTTAAGTGGGCCCAGGAAATCTGCTGGCAATGACCAACTCTCTCTGGGTTAATAAATAATGAAAGATGTAAATAAATAATGGATGATATGGGGAACTGAGAGAGAGAGAGAGAGAGAGAGAGAGAGAGAGAGAGAGACATTCATACAGACACAAAGGAGAGATGATGTTGCGGTGGCACTCACCGAGCTGCTTGGCCCTCTTCACCTGCGTGATGAAGTTCTGACTGCGCTCATCGTCCTGTAGCTCCAGCAGCAGCTCAGGGATACGCTCGCCCCTCAGACGCACACGAAACGAGGCTACACACACACACACACACACAGTAATTAACATAAAAACACAAGCATAGTGTGCCTTATGGGGCATATGAACAATCACTTCTGCAACCTCTCAAAGCTCAAAGCATACGAGTATTGCCTGCGGGTTATCTGCTATAGAGATCATCTACAGTGTAGGAACCATCTCATATCAACAGATATCTACTGTACTTGTATTATGCATGAGTAACAGAATGTGCTAGAGAGCAGGAGCATGAGGCATGTTCAACAGTGTAACATAAATAGATTTAGCAGGGTTCCTGCGCTAATCTCAAACTTGGAACAGCCTCATTATCAGAGTACAACAGTGACACTAATGACATTATCCAATGCGGTGGGGAACGCATGCTTTTCATCGCAGCACCGCCACTGAGCGGTTTCAGCTTTTAGCCTCGCAACGGTCCTCAGTCTAACCACTCAGTCTTACAACAAAAAACATCAAAAAGCTTTGGCTCCGATGTTGGAGAGGGTTTAAAAACACAATGTTGGAGAAGGTTTTAACAACAACAACAACAACAAAAACAAGAAAAAGCTATTTGTTTAAATCATTTTGGAGGCGTAATACTTACCGTTTAGGGGGATATCTATTAGAAGAGCCTCCTCGGCCTCTGACAGGAGAGAAGAAGAGAGAGGGTAAGAAAAAAAGGTCCAAAGGTCATGTTTGAAGAGCGGCAACAAACCAGGAAGCCTTTACTATGAGCTCTGTCGCTGTTTATTTTTAAATTCTGCACAGCGGAAGGACAGAGGGAGGAACAAATGCTAGACAGTAGACTCCCCGTGCACAAAGTACACAAAGGGTCAGCAATACTATTCAGTTCTTACGTGAAGAAGTACATGAAGGTTGATTCATTTCGATAGGTGGTTTTGTGACCGTAGCATCTAATAAACTAGAAGAAAAACAATGATAACAACAACAAAAGAAACTTACCTCGTACTATGTGAAAATGACTATTGATGGGTATATACAGGTCAGGCTGAGGACTTGTCACAACAGAATCAGGATTTGCCAAAACTCCCAACCTGTAAAAAAAATACAGCCATCACTCTCTATTCAGTTACCAGTTCTGGTCGTACACCACCTGTGCAACAACGACAACATAAATAGAGTGTTGCATCACAGGAATGATTTTCAAACACACTAGGTTAACTACAAAACTAGGCCTACTGTCTCCTCAAGACTTTGCAGAATTTTTCTAATTTTCAAACACAAGGCATGGCATCCAGAAAACACCTCTCTAAGTTAACCATCAGAAGATGTTCCTTGCTGAGATCACACCACAACAACCCGTCAAAGCTGGTTTGACACCTGCCATGTCTTCTGCCACTTCCCCTGATTGGCTACTGTGAGAAAAACCACAAGCTCTACAGATACAACAAAGTGTTTGGCTTTCCGCTTGAGTGGATAAAGCTGATGATGGGTTCCCCCTCTTTACTTTCATTTTTCTTAAGGGACACTTAGTTCAGTCCCTAGAGCTTATGCGGGAGAAAATATTGCCAATCCTATTAGATAATCATTTTAAACTGGGACTTAAACTTTGATTTAGGCCTAATCCTCAGAAAAAGAACTATAACCTGCCTAAGTGCCTGTTCTGATTAGCCACGTGCTGAAAAACCTTGCCAATGTTTCAAGTAGTCAGTTTGGAGAGCAGGAATCCTGTGATCTGTAGATTTCTCAGAATTCACACTCGACACTTCCTTCTCAAAAAGTGTGAGTTGTGTGTTCAAATGAAATGTCATCACATCAGCAAAACTGCGACACAGTACAATGGGGAAGACGTGCTATTGAAACAGAACGACAGTATGAGGGCAAGGTCAGAGCGGGAAATGGAGTCACGGATGAAGTGTGCGGTCAGTGTAGCGTAAAACTATGGGACTAACAGAGTTACATTTCACCCTCAAGCAGTGAGAGAGAGTACAGCGGGACCCTGGCATCAGATCTAGCACAGCGTGTTCATACTTCAAACTCTGTCTGGAGAAGAAGTGATTAGGCACATGCTGCAGATCTCGAATCTTGGAAACCTGCTTGTTTCTCTCAAGGCCTCAGAAGCCCAGCAGCAAAGCTGGCCGTCTGGCCCTCGGCTTGTGTTTGGTCCTGGGTCAAACGCCAGTGCTTCAGGTCAGCCTTCACCCACGTATGCTAACCAGAGTCATGCTCTTTTGCCCCAGTTACGCAACGCTCGGGACAAGTGTCTTGTCCTTTATATTCCTCTTTCTTGTTTTCTCTCACACTATCCCCACGCCATACTATCAGGGCGTTCATGTAAAGCAGCTTAAATAGCAGTAAGAGGTTTGAGTTGGCTTGAAAGTAATTGAGCTCGATCAGGTGCATTATACAATTTCTCTGGAGCTGATGAATCAGAGGACAGAAAAGTGAAAGTTGCAGCTCCTTGCACTCATCTTCCCTTTTGAGACACGAAGCTGTGTGGTGTGTGTGTGTGTGTGTGTGTGTGCGTCAAGTGCTGTCGAGAAAAGCGCTATATAAATATAACATGTTATTATTGTTGTGTGCGTGCGTGTGTGTGTGTATGTGTGAGTGGAGGTGTGTGTGTGTGTGTGTGTGTAGGTAGGTACTCTTCCAGCTGACAGCACAGCCTAGTTTGTACACTGTTAACACAGTTAAATGACTGCTGCTCTCATGTGAGTCCTGTTAGCCGTCAGCACAAGGAGGCGGTATGCAAGGCCTAATGGGCGGCATGCTGGCTGGCACTGGGCCTGACACACACTCAAATAGCATAAACACATACGATGAGTAACGGTGAAAACATCACAGCAGCAAGCTCTAGGAATGCAATGGCATGACAATCATTGTCATACACAATGCCAAAAAGGTGGACCACAAAGTCTGCAGTCCATGTTATGCAACGACCAGACAGTTATAATCCACCCAGCAGTGACTGTTTGTTGACACATCGCATAGCCTAATAGTAATCATACAATTGCCATTCTGTGAAAAGTATTTCCATTTAATAAGGACATTTCATTTACTATATGCCAAGGTTTTCGAAAAGATGAATATGACATACAGTAGGCCTATATCGTGATGAAAAAAAGTTGATTTCTAAGAACAACGCATACCTGCATCAATCAAAATACATGTCGATTCACTTACTCAAACTCCCCAGAGCGCTCGATGAGAGAGAGAAGTCTTGGTTCCTTCTGTCCAGCCCGATGTTCCACACCTTTTACCGTCTGCACATCACAGTCAAGGAATTAGCTGCGCTTACAATGAGGTTACACAGATGTACCCACAAATCACAGGAAATCGCGCAGTCGGGGCTTCTCATCAAAGCAAGAAAAGGGCTTGGGGGGAAATTATCCCTGGAGGGGAAAAATGTCATCTGAACACTAATTGACCTGGAATGATAACAAGCTAAATGTACGCGCGTGTGACGATCGATAGGACAAGAAATGATTGGTTAGTATCAACTAGTATCATCAACTGTCTTCACAAAAACCCAAATTAGCAGGCAACAAAGTTACAGAACTATCCGCTGGATGTAGTTGATTGTGTACTTTGCAAGCTAGCGTAAGTTACCAAACGACTTCACTGTACAGATGTCTTTCTCATCACAACACTGCAGTCAAATAACACTTAATTCAGTCAAGTATCGCTTAATTCGGAGAAATTCCTTCAGGAGGATAGCCAGACATTCACATCAGGTTAAACATGATGTTCCTTTATTGGGTAAAAGCTGCTAGCTAGTTCTAGCTATTTAAACATCCTAGCACCTCAAATCAATGTTAACGTTAGCATACGAAACACTGCACAAAGATAATGGCTGGGTGGTGTTAGCAAGATAGCTATCTGGTGATAACTACCTATGATGATAAAACTTTCAAAAGGATACTGCCACACATTTATCCTGACTTAGTCCCAAAGACGACTCCATCATTAAATTGTAATGTCCTTTCCTCCGGTCAGTGTTTCTCCAGATGTTTTTTCCGTGTAAACCCCTTGAAGTCCCCACCCCTACACCGGCGGCCTTCCGGAGAGATTTCTTCACATCCAAGTTAGGATAGTATCGCTAGGTTAGCCAACGTTAGCGTTGAGAATTGACATTGGTTTGGTCCGAAACGATGCGGTGAAATATTGTGCCTTTCAGATAAAAACGTTGTTAATCTGTTGTCAGATATACAACCAGTCGCGAGGTAACGTTAACTTTGCTGGTTAGCTAAATGTAGCCTGCCGAGATGTCTTCCCAGTCAGTTATCGACAGTTGGCTAGCTAGATGAGCGACTAGCTAGCTAATGTTGCCATAAGTGATTCAGCCCTGTGGGACCAGGACGACAGCTAACGTTACATTACCTAAACTGGTGGACAATTGCCATTAATGACTGGCTATATTTTTTGTCCATGTGGACATTCTTCCCACTATATTTAGGACCGTTTCCTTAATGTCAATATATCCACGTCGCTAGTTGGGTAGCTAGCTGCAGCCAACTAAGTTAGCCTGGCTACTGAACATGGATCATTCCACCGGGTCTCAACCATAGGTCTCAACTTGCATTAGCGCATGTTTAATAGAAATGTTGCTTCTCAAGTCTGCGCACACAATGCGCATGTGCCCCATAAATAACTACAATTAGATTGTAGCCTAATGTAAATGAACTTGTAAATGTTCATGAGATTTTCGTGACGTTCTGGTCAGTTTTTATGTTTTAAGAGAGGACACTGGACGTCTTCCACACTTGTCCTCACACATACACTTTGTGTTAAAATGCAATGCAATGTTTTGTTTTTTTGTTTTTTTTTGCATTTTTCTTTGGTCACTCAGTCATAGGCCAGTTGATGCCTTCAAAGAATGATCTGAGAAAGCCAATAGTCAAAAATATGTTTTATTAACTTGAATAAACTGTACCATAAAGACAATCATAAAGACAGAATGATAATACGGTTAATTCTGTGCCTACTCACACTTTATAGGCTAGGCTTAGACCTACTGGTGGGATTTTCACATTCGTTTTACAGTTGAAATTTAAGTTTGAACAATTAATATTGCAACTCTCAAATCATTATGGATGTAATTAACCTACAGTTTTAGTGTGTGGGTGTCACTTAATATATTCCCATGACCTAAGCCCACAACACCCACTCCTTTACACACATCCACACACACTTCCCTTTAATGTTACAGTAACAAGAAATCCATAGGGCAGTTTTGTTATGTAGAGGAGGATTTTATGTTGTGTATGGCATAAGGGCTAGAGTCACGGTGAGGCCACATATCCCCATTGGTGAGCTCCTTCCCTCTCTCATCATCCCTCTCCACCATCTCCACAGTCATGATCATGTCTGGGCCGAACATGTCCGCCATGCGGTACGACTGGGTGAGCCGACGGAAAGAGGAGTCGGAGATGTCGTCGTCCTCAAAGTTGCCTCGGCGACGCGTGGCTTTAATCTCGTCTCCCAGTTCAGTGAACAGCTCCTTGGCATCTCGCACGAGTGTGGATTTCAGACCAAACAAACATAGCAGGAACACCAAGCCAGCACAGATCCCTGAGACAAAATACAGGGCTACTGTCTCTGGAAGACCTGTGAAGTGAAAGGTCCAGGGTGAAAAGGAGGACAGACTGACATGATCTGAATTGGTGCCCTGGAATAAAGGTGAACATTAAAAAAGCACTGACAGGGATAAAATTGATCAACAGTTTTAGGAAAGTCACAGTGTTGAGCTGACAATAAGTCTGATACCATCAGAAATGATCAGATGCAGAGCACTTTGTTGAACTGTTTGAAATTGTGCTGAAGACACAAATACAGGATTTGAGATTTAGAGTGAATAGGATTTTAGGTTCTCTGCACTGTTCTTATTACGTTCTTATAGCCAAGCAGCCACTGAACCACATACCCTGAATTTGGGAAAAGATTTCCAGAGAGTTGGTGAAAATGTTTTGTGGCCTGGACACGCCGGGGCCTGTGTACCAGCCGCCTGTGTATGAGAGGTTCATCTGTTGGCTTATTCACTCTTATCCATATATAGAGTCATATTTAAATATATATGCTTTATAGTGACATTCATTAGCCCAATTGTCACCACAGATCAATCATGTAAATTGTTACCAAACATGTCCTTATATCAAATCATCATGGATGTAATTAACCTAGGGAGGGAGGGAGATTTAATGGAAGTGATGTTGATTTCTTTAGAGTGAGGATTTACCATGAGTGTAGTCATTTAATAAAAATGGGTCTGTGGTCCCACGCCCGACATCCTCCAAAAGATATCTGGGAACTGATTGAAGAGAAAACCATTTGAAACAGAGGACATTGTTCCCCAATTCCTACAATTACCTTGCTATATTGGCATGCTTAGTTCAGTACCACAGTTCAATACAATACAGTTTTGTACAATACAGTATAATAGTAAACAATACATTAAATAGTACAAACAAAGTTCATACAGTGATCACCAACTGAAAATAACTCTTGTTCCCTTAGAGCGGCCATTTGAATTAACTTGGTAAATGTAAATCTTCTGGTACAATGATGAAGTATTTTTCAATCTGATTCACTTCCTCTCTCACCACATGTGTAGGACACTCGCAGATGCTTCCTGGTTCCAGGGAAACAGGGGTCACCAAAATTCTGAATGTCTGCCAGGACCGAGCAGTTGGCCTTGCCATGACAACGGCGAGATACTCTCCTCAGGGCAGTAGATGAGTAACACTCTGGAAAACAATCATACTTACATAAGCACTGACCCAAGGACTGTGAGTCTGATCTTTATCTTTTGCTATTTGTTGAATCTGAAGACAAACAAATACTTCTTTTTGCAGTAGACTACTCATAAGCATGTGTAATGGGGTGGAGTGTTATTGAATATGTGCAGTATAGTATCACTCCACAAGATGGCAGTATTGCTATTTAGCAGCAGACCCATGTCAGCCTTGACGTCATTTTCCTGTGGGCAGTCGTGGTTCCAGTGCAGCTGGTGGCCAAACGTGGCAGAGTAGATGGCGAGGACTGTGTCGTTCTTACACGCCAGTCGCAGCCTCTCGTTCTCACACACCATTTTAGTCCTGTGATGCTCTTTCAAGCAAGGACACAAAAAAAAGACATTTTAGCATTTCCATGGATGCAAAACCTCATAGCGACTCAGAACTTATTCCAGACATCATGATCTACTTCTTTGGACACCACATTTCAACCACAATGTCATGCTGACGTAAAGCCAATCGATATGGAAAAAAAAAACTTATGCTGAGTGTGCTTGTCACACAGCAGCCTATGATGACGAAGAACTGAATATTATGTAATGGTCATATTATAGAGAGAGAGTGATGAACTAAGAGACATCTTCCTAGTTTGTTGTGTCCCAACTAACCTGGGCGGCACTTGTATGACACAAGCATGTACTTGCTGGTCTCAGGGCAGGGGTCTTGTCCAAACACTTGGCTGATGACTGGTATGTGACAACTCCTGTGCTCCTGGCACTCTGACGTCA
This sequence comes from Sardina pilchardus, assembly GCF_963854185.1. Classification (NCBI taxonomy): domain Eukaryota; kingdom Metazoa; phylum Chordata; class Actinopteri; order Clupeiformes; family Clupeidae; genus Sardina; species Sardina pilchardus. Next base: position 23,993,336 of record NC_085014.1, read on the forward strand.
CTTTCTTCAAGCACACAAGAGAGGGAGGGTTACTAGGTAGCCTTACATTTGAAAGTGGGTTTCCAACCTAGTAGTAGTGAGGCATTAGGACTGGCAGTCTGTGTCCAGATTTGGTATCGTGAGGTGTTCATTCATGTCATTACTCATGACTTTCGTTACGCACATAGATTGACGTAGATTAATTTATTCCTTCTGACAACTTCGCTGATAAAGATTTGAAACTAATACTCACATGACATCATTGTTAGCATGGCTTTACTCATGGACATTAGTGTCATGTTAGATTAAGACTGTTAGACAGTCACTTTTTGTTGTTGTTATTAGAGTAGTTGATCAGACCTCATGATGAATAGAATTTGTGGTGTCTTATGCAGGTTTATCTGCTGTTTTGTAAAAGGCATGTTGATACCAAAGGGAACAGTACCTCGACAGCCACAGGGGACATGCACTCCGTGTTCTCGTCCAGAGTGGTGTTTGGGTTTGTGGCTGGACACAAGTACGGGCTCGGCACACGGCGTCCGTAGAAAGCAGAGAGGATGGCAATGGTGGTTTTGGAGGGGCATCTGATATTGAGAGTGTCTCCATCGCATGCATGTGCAGTGTGGTTCCTGAGAATTTTGTGCAGGTAGACTGAGGGAACAGTAAAGAACATTTTAATGTTAAAAAAAACATCACCAAACATGTCCAAAACTTGACCTGTGTATAGTGTAAAACATTAGATTGACCTACTAAAAACATAAAGCATGTTTCGTAGTCAAGGATATTAAGCATTGCTATCACCTATGCACTACTATGCAATCAACACGAATTACTGACATCAGACCTTTGCTCAATCATACCTCTATATCTAATCTTTTAGGCGGAGCTCAACAATTGCAAAGCCACTTCCCAAGAGCTACATTGTCTGTCATGACAAAACAATGACTATACTGTATGTTAAACAATGTACTGTGAGTTATAATGGATATTTTAATCAGTTGATATAAAGATAATGAGCCAAGAGACAAGACAAGATAAAACAGTGATATAAAAACAGAGTGGTTAGCATTTCAGCACAAAAACAAACTTGTGTTATGACCATGTCAGCTGTTTTTATATGAAACACAAATCTTATTGCTGGAACCGACTTCCTCAGCGCAAAATAACAAGCAGCTGGCGAGCTTACACCTGGACCTTCCTGTTTCCTGCTCTGTTAGACCCTCTGTGGCCGAACTCAAAGCACAGCAGTGGTTTCAGACCCGAGGTTCTCTTTTCTCTGCCCTCTAGTGATTGTCCGTATAGTAAACAGTGAGTGTGTGTGATACGTGTGAGGCCATGTTTAAAGGCCTGGTTGCTGGCTCCAGGCCCCTGTCTCTGTCAGAGCTGGCCTGCTTTCCATCCCAGCCTGGCACATGCTGCGAGACTCCAGGGAGGCAGTACCAGGCACAGTCACACAATGCGCTATTCTTAGCCGAAGACTCCCTCTCTCTGTTGCAGTATATTGTTTGGGTCAACTGCGGGGTATCAGGGTCAGAGCCACCTCTGCGTTTGAGATTAGTGTGTCACTAAATGAGAAATGCCACCCCTGGGTATTCCAAATGTGTGCAGTTTCCATTTGGTGCAGCATTGTTTCAAAAAGCCACTCCCTGGCTTGTCGCAGATTACCAGTTAAATACTCGTTTGACATTAACAGTGATGCAAGACAAACCATTCTATTGCAGTACCTGGCAGTTCACTGATATGCATGTGGTAGCAAGCATTTATTAAAAACTTTTGTTTTGATAACAAATTTCTCAAGAAACATTTAACCAAACAACATCATCTGCAAACATTCATGCAAAATCGCTGATATTGAGATCATTCAGTGACTATTTATATAAGTTTTAAAGTTGAAATAAAGGTGAATAAAGACGCCAAACAACCAGGAGCTAAGACTTTATATGGCACTCTTATCCAGGCCATTTTCATGAAGGAGTCCAACCCCAATCTGTTGTTGTATTGCTTTGCCTTCGGAGAGCTTTGGGTTAACTCAGATGACCGTTCCCCTTCCTAAACTGTGTTGGAAACAATGAGGAGTGGGCAGAGTGATATAACACACACACACACACACACACACACACACACACAGCCCCTTTAACCCTGACACACGTCTTTCAGCATGACACTGTGCAGCTGTTTGGTACAGGATGTGCAAGCGATAAATTGCAGAAAAGCCCTCACACGCTCACGCTTCTATCTTGCGAGAACACAAACACACACACACACACACTCACACAAACACACACGCATACATAGACTCCCATCACTCTTTTTACATTTGATGACTCTCATCATAATGAAGCCCAGCTGGCTGACACAGAGCCCTCATATTTGTGTCCCTCCAGCACACTAACACACCAAAGGTCAAAATGTGAACTCACCGGTGAAATCTGGCGCGGCCTGAGCCGTGTGTGTGAGCGCGCCCAGAGCCAGGAGCACGCAGGAGCCCAGGAAGCAGCGGGAGCCGCTGGAGCCCCACGGAGGACGCGTGGTGCCCATCTCGCAGAGGGATGCCAGCGAGGTGCCTGCTCTGCCAGGGGGTTGTTTACTGCGCACGGTCCTCTGGCCGTGAAGGGTGTCGAGGAGAGGAGGGAGGTGGTGTATGTGGTGGTGGGGGGGGGGGGGGGGGGGGGGGGTTGGTTGAGCAAGCAGGGGAGGGGGGGGGGGGTCAATACTGCTATTGTGAAGATGCTCCACTTCTCTTGTTGTCACGGTAATCGAGGCAGACGGCACAGACAGCTGTGTCATCTATCTTGATGAGACTGAACTAGGCCTTGCTGGGAGCTGGTTCTCACTGCTCTGTTAGCACAACAGAAAGTGGAGGCTGAGTGAAGATTTGAGCACAAATCGTGCCAGATCGAGGCCAGACCCGTCTCCGTCTCAGCCTCCTCCCATCTAGGGTGAAAGGCTATGCTAACATTGATGTTACTACACTGGACAAGGCGAGCTACGTTGTGTGTTTAGAGAGTAGTTTGTGTGAGCGCATTTGGACTGTGACGCCAGTATCAATAGTGACCCTTCCTGCTCTGTTCCCGGACAGGGTCCTGTGGACAGGGCAGATAAAGAGGAGACTTCCAGGGTGAGCTCCAACTGCCCTGGCCTTCGGAGCTGCCCCATCTCCACCAGATAAACGCTTCCTTCCTCCATGAGATGGAAAGGGTGGAGGGTCAGTAGCAAGGTGCAGATTTCCAGCATGTCTGTTTTGTTCCAAGAAAACACTTTGGATTGTCTTCCCTGTCTGTATTTCACACAGCAAGCAAGTTTCAAAACAGTGCTTTTGCTTAATCTTATTTTCATTAGTTTCTACCAAAGATATTTGCCGTTGCCAACAGTTTTTTGATCCCGAGTTGTGTTGCTGTAGCAACCAAACAGTGAAAGGATAAACAATCCTGGGCTTGATGTGTCATAGCCCATGTCTCGGTGAGGTCACTCCCCCCACCCCACCCCTGACCACTGCACACTTATGATGTGGGAGGCACCAGCTAATCTGCCTTTCCCCGTTTGGCTGGCGCAGGTTCACTCGTCCGGTCCTATTGATGACTAAAAGAGATGATAGTGAATTTCTGAATGGCCCTCCACCGCCCACTTTATTGCCCCTCCGACAGTGAGGAGGCGGACTGTCGGACACTCCTCCGCTGGACAGTGCTGGAGCAGAAAGGAATGTGTGCATTACCAGGGCTGGGATACCCAGCCTTGTCCACTCAGCCACTTCTTGGTCGGATAAACAAAGACGCTGTCCCTCGTCCCCCACCTAACATGTTTGCTTTACTCTGCGGTGTGGCTCTGCTGCTATCTCGTCCAGGAGCTGTGTTTGTGTGTGCCCCACCACTGGAATGTCACTCTTCCCATACTAGCCTGTGTTATCATATAGCCCAGTGAGGTGACTCAGACAGGCCTCCGTTTAAGAGCTGATTAGAAAGTGTCCACTCTGACATGAGGGAGAGTGAGAGGTGCCGTGATGGTTGTGGTCATTGGCTCCACACACGCTGACTGACTGCCTGCCAGCCGGCCTGCCTGCCTGCCTGCCTGACTCAGAGTCCCAGGAGGCTTTGAGAGGGGGCCGCTGCCCTGCCGGGTTTCCTGTGCACGACGGAGTGTTGTGCGCCTAATTTCCAGGATTTGTCCGGGGTTTCCATTTCAAGCTTTTGTTCCCCCCGACCGCCCACCCCCTCACCGCCCACCTCCGCCGACCACCGCCCCCGTCCTTGTTCCCCCTCCTCCAGTTTTGGAAACTCCCAGTCCGTCTCACAAGGACATGAGATCTGACAGCACTGATTTCTCTATTCCCCTCAGACTCCTCTCTCCTCTCTCTCTCTCAGACCTTCACTTTCTCCTCTGATAGAGCTGCCCTTTTATCTCATCTTTTAATGTTCATTTGCCATTTGAACGCACTATGCTGTGCCTCCTCCTCCTAAAGATGGTTTCCCATAAAAGCCATCATTTCTCAGAAATTGGGGGGGGAACTCCAACACCCGCCATCTCTGGCATGTGTGTATGTGATGCAAATCTTTGAAAAGAATAGAAAAAGACAGACGTTTATGAAGGAGAACTGAAAGTGCCCTGTGAGACCCATTAAAGCTATCAGAATGACTAATGTTGTAATTTTGTTTCTTCATTCCTGGGTGAAGCGACTCGATGTTTGTGTCTTGTGAAATTTCTGAAGCAAGTCCAAGCGTTTCGCAAGTTTACAATCTGGCCGACTCTCAGCCATTCATAATGTCAATTGCCCATGTCAAGGTCAAGGCTCTCAACAAGGACCTGGTGGACAGCATGCCCTCCCTGTTAAAACTAAACAAGGCCACTAACATGCATCCTAATGCACACTGACATTCCACAATGAGAAACTCCTTCAGTCAATGAAGGATTGGGCAGGTCTTAGAAAGATGACTGATTAAGCATCAACAAAGGCCATGTCCCTTACTTCAGTTCAGTTCTATATATGGGATCAGAAGGACCTTTTCAATTACATATGATTTCACATGCACACACACTCACACACTCACACTCAAACACTTCCTCCCATCCTACTCCCACTCCCTCCATCATACTCCTCTGCTCAATGGGATTTCTAAGCTGGAATCCGGGAGGAGTCCACACCACTAGCATGACTAATCACTGACTCCACTCATAGAAATGCATGTGAAATGATGCGTTTCCACCTATTCTATACAGTCTTATGGTTTCCACAGAAATAAAGTGGACAGGCCATACACTGAAAAAGTTACAATAAAAAAAAAAAAAAAAAACCAATTTGTGGAATTGCTGTGCAGTACAATGTGGCGTTCTTCTATTTTAATATTTGGAAATAGTGAGGAGGAAAAACATTCCCCTTACATTTTCAACTGCAACAACAACAAAAAAAGACGGATGGAA
>NC_085014.1:24003726-24058726 GCF_963854185.1 Sardina pilchardus
ACACTTTTATGAGACATGCTCAAACTGTTTACTACCGCATAAACTATAATTACACGTCTGATAAAGAGTTATTATCTGTATGATATCTAAATGCTACAATAGACCAAATGTCATTCACCTACAGTGAAAATAAGGACACATTATGATGGCATGGCCATTTTGTTCAACGCAGGGCTTTTCTCCCGCACACAGCACATCATTTCACTCATATAACAAGAGGATTCTTTATTTATTGCACCGATGCTAGATTGCCCTCAAGTTCATTAAAAATATATCCTTTATTTATGACACAGCTTTTTGAACACTATAAAACAGTCATTGTGTTAAGGACGTCTGATAGTTATTTTGATGGCTACGGCAAGAGGTGAGCATGTGATGGATGACTCTGTACAGACGAGTTGAGAGGTGTCTCTCTCCACTGAACTCCCATCAGTTTGTGACGCAGTACTTCCAGAAACAAGCTGCGTGTAGGGGAGAGGAGAGGAGAGAAGGAGAGGAAGTGAAATATATGAGATCATGTTGCAAAATACTCAAAAGATTGTCTGAGGGCTGAGTCTTCATACTGTTTATTCTCGTGTCTCCCAGCGCCAAGACACAGCACTTCAATTGTGCAATACATGAAAAATACCATGGTCAAATCTGTGAAAGGACTATTCTTATTGTAAGTGGTAACTAACGAGAGTTGCATTTGCAATGTATTTTATGTAAAAAAGATGTTTTAAGAGGATTTGTGCAGGAATTTGACTCACCTCTTTTATTATTTTTTGGCAAGCTCTGGTCAGACCGTGTGAATCCCTGGGAGCGAAGTTTGTTTGCTGCAGCAAGCTTCATCATCACTTCCTTCAGGCCATCCACCTGAAGTTACAACAAGACCGTTCCCGACTATAACATCGCATCACTGTGGTATCACTTCAGCAGTTCTTTGTGTTCTTTGCATGAAGACCGAATAAGGAAGCTGGTCATGAGAGAACTTTATGAGAGAGGATCTTACCATGTTACTGACTTTCTCCTGCTCCAAAGATTGTTTCTCACCTGCAAAAATGAGGACGAAATAGTGACAATGAAAAATGTTGATCCTAACATTAATGGCCTCTTACATCTATCTAAACCACACGCTCACCTTTCCCCAGGCTCTCTCTACCCTGGTCCATGAGTAGGGGGTAGATGCTTTTGACTCCTCTCGACTCCCCTGCATCTCTGCTCTGATTCTCCTCCACCTCCTCCACCAGTTTCTCCAGCAGGTCTGAGAGGACGGAACACAATGGCATCAATAGAGCCGCCCGCCTCTGCTTTCTTTAGAGCCCACTAGCTGCACCACCCGTGATAAAGAATGAGCAAACAATCTGCATGCAGGATAACACTGAAGTCATTAAAACCTCTAAATGGCGGAGTAGCAGTCTCCTAAATAGACTGAACTCGCCGCAGGCTGTCGTTGGGGTGGGCTGAGCCATAGCACGTACAAATGAACATTGATTAAGATTTAACAGTTAAAAGCTGCAAGCTGCCAAAGAGGCTCAAAATTAGCCCAAAAAATCTAGCTTCTAGACTCCTAAAACATGCATGACAGTCCAGGTATTTGTTCTGCACAATTTTATCTCACTGCTAATTGAGTTGGGGTGTAGGAAGGTTCAAGTTATCAAAGCCTTACATTGTACTCTGGTCTCTGTTGAATGTTGTACCCATGAGAACTATATACATAGGTGTTAGGCAGCTGGCTATCCTCTCCTCCCCACATACATTCAAGACATTCCTTCCATTATCCGGCATTAATGTTATCACCCCTTCAAGTATGAGTCTCACAGTCCTACAGCTTGGACAATTTAGAGAAGCAGACTTCTGATTCAACTTTTTCAGTTACACCACATAGCTACAGAAACCACACATAACTACAGAAATTATTCAAATCCTTATCATGCCAATGCAATAACTGTCTGCAGATTGTTTTAAGTTTCGTAAATTCATGAAACATACAGTATGTCTCTGAATACCTAACACACAAAACACTAAATGACCAAGGTCAACACATATGAAAGAATCAGTAACAGCTTACCCTCTTGAGCAGCCAGTGGTGTATCTGAGTAAAGAGGAAACGCGTTACCACTCCATGTGGAGCACATCACGGCCAGGAAGGACAAAACCACCACAGAGATCATGATGAGAGCACCTCAGGTTCCAAACTACCTTTCCGTCCGAAACAGGACTTGACTTTTATATCTGCCGAGGCCATCTGTCCCAATGCGATCAATACATTTCATGTCACCCCATCCCGGCGTTAATGGTTTTGACACGATGAGTCCCCCGTCATGGACGCAATTCAGGTTGCACTGCCAATTCATGGGCTCCCTATCTCTGCTTGCACAGAGAGACACCTAACAAATGTTTGCTCTTCACTGCCAGTCAGTGGCTGCTCAGCTAAATTTTTCATGTCTGACACCATTTTTTTCCCCCGCCCATTGACTTTGGGTCTGCGGTCACACATAAAGACTTGTGTCCGTGTCGAAAAAGAACCGTCTCCTGTTCAGCACAGGGCTAATTAAGGGTTGGGGGACCAGGGCCTAAAACCAAAGCCTTTTGTCTTTGCCTGTTATCTCATGCATGATACGTTTGAAGTCCCCTTGGTTTGTGTGGTGATTTTTCCACACATTACACCAGGCCTCAGACTAACACCACTAAACTACTTCAACAACTCACTCGACAGATCAGCAAACATAACAAAATCATACTGTTATTAGTGGTTAGAGGATGCAGATATCACTATCCAATAGATGTGTGATGACATTCAAATCTTCATTTTGCTCAAATAGCAGAAAATACACCAAGGACTTGTGGTAAACATCCGTGGCCCTGTTTATAAGGGTTTTAGGCTGGCGGGGATGTTGTAAACTGTTCATCAAAGGTGAAGGATGCTTAATAAGAAGAGGAGGGCGCTTCGCCAAACTCCAGAGTGCCGTGCAGTGATGGATCAGGCTGTCTGTGGGCGTCTGAGACAGCAGCTGAAAAGGGCGCATCACTCGGCAGTTTCTCATCTGTGCAGGCTGTGATGGAGCACAGAGGGAATCTGCAGAGGATGACGCACACAGGGAATATCTCCTCCAAATCTGTCTGGAAGAATATTCTCTACTTTAGTGTTTTTTCTTCTTACAGAATATACTCCGCACATATGAATGGTTAGAAAACTACATGAATGTGTTGCAATGATATGAGCAATAATGCTTGTCTGGTTATGGCATCGGAGGCCATACCTTTTCAAAGTAGCTGTCTGTCTGAATCTATGGGTGAGATACAGGCAGAGACACCCCAAAATGATGTTTTTGATCCTTTGATCCTCTTCTAAAACTCCATTTGGCACAGCACAGTGATATCAGCTCAACCTCACGCTTTAAGATACCTTTCCAAATTTAAATCTCAACAACACTTTTCAATTGATTTTTTTGATACAGCCAATATTTACCTTTTTAATCACTGATGTGATTTTGTTCAGTTGGCCTATCTGTCTGACGTTGTGTTTAACCATCTGATAAAAATACCATCTGATAAGAATCACCTTAAAATTAGATGGCCCATTCAGAAACCACTCTGGAAAGCAGTCATCAATTAGTGCCTAGATTCAACAACTAGTAGGCTATGGTTTTGATCAGTGCCTGCATGGTTTTACTTTACTTCATGGCAACATACAGTATGACTACTATAAGACTTCATGTTATGGTTTTCATAATGCTCTCCTCATTACTTAGGGCATGACTTAAATATAGGCTATATGTAGGCTTCTTCACATTTGTTCTCTTTTCTCTACCCTTGACATTAGACATATTGATGTTGCAAACCAAGTTTAGATAAACATATATCAACTACTCACTGATTTGGTACTATGGGACAAGCCCCTTTTCAGTTCCTTTGTTACTGAACTATAATCCTTATCCAACCAAAAAGTAAACAACAGTCTTTTGCCAATTTAATTTGATTTGAATGATTAATGTTTCAATAAAATCTCCTAACAGATGCTTTTTCAATTAAAGTCCACGAAGAGCATCAGGCATTTATTGCACAGACAAGGTTTATTGCACTCAACATACAAACAAAACAAAAAAACACATTGATTCCAAAGCATTGGGAGGACCTTGTAGTAAGGGTGCCATGCCTCTGGATCACAGTAAAGAACAAACTTAACACATTAACTAAAATATCACACAATTGATATGGCCCCATAAGTCATGATCTCTTGTGAAACACTTAATTATCTTTCAAAATCACAAGAAGCAGCTAATCAATCCCTCTCTCACAGGCCTCTCCACCATCATGGTGAATGTCCCTTAAAGATACATGGATATTTCTATAAGTGAGGTACAGGATACAACAATGTCCACTCATAATCTGTGATTTCATTTAACTTAATGACTGTATCAGTGCAGGGAATAAACCATTACACTGGTGATTAAACTATATTAAGAAGGCAATTTCACAGTACAGTTCTGACCCTGTTTCAACATAATACTGTTAGTCTGTAAACAACAGGGAGATTAAGAAACGACAATGATTAATTTTATTTTCCCTATCCAATTTCCAGCAAAGCAATGTAGAAATAACATCAAAAAACAAATGCAAACAGAACACTGCAATTTTTTGGTATTTCTATCAAATACTTAATATTTAATTAGGTGAATCTTGTCACAATACTGGCAATACATACTGATATGTCTAAAGTGCCCAAGAAATGTCAATGTCTAAAGACAATGGAAATGTATACAAACATGAATTCATACTAAAATTACAAACGGTATAGGCAATAATCCAAATATTTGTGATAATAATTCACTAAGGACAGGTACTGGGCCTATACACTCTCAGCTAATAGAAAACCACAGCATACATTTCAATTTGTATCCTTTTTGTTCCCCTTGAAAACTGTCATCACTTAGTGTTCAGATACACCACAACTACAACTATACTGTCTATAGCTTCAGTTTAAGAAAAACTATGCAGAGGGGCTGTGTTTGCTACGTTAAGGTCACGGTTAGGAATATGTCTGATAATAATGAAATATACAGGCACACTGTGCTTTGATTTTTGTAAACACACAGTATGTCCTGTACACAGTAATTTAATTAAATCTGCCACACAATGTGAGGATAAACCTCAAAGAAACGCAACCTCAAAACAATTGCATTTATCTATGTCTAAAATATAATTATATGTATTGGGCAGTTATGTCTTGCTCTGTACGACACCATTAAGCTACCACAGTAAATAAAAACACTAATATAAACAATGAAAAATGGTCTTTACACTTTCATAAAGTTAAGACATGCAGTCCTCCACCAGTCAATATCAAAGAAGTAGGACATGAACTTTAGCACACCTATGCTTTGGATGATTTCCTGTTTATCCAAAATGAGTAAGAAATAAATAACATGTTTAGTTTAGTTTTTTCATCAGTGTCAATGATTCAGTAATGTCATTTCATCCATTAATAGCATTTCAATTTCTAGTTATTCCAGATCAATAAAAATACAAATGAAACAAAAAAAATGTCTACCTTAAACGCCTGAAGTAGAGTGCCATTTCTTTACATGGAAAATCAACAGAACAGTTTTGTTGAAGAGAGGAGCTGCAAGTGATCCCACATAACAAGTTTGGTGTAAATCAACTGAGGAATTCAGACTAAATCTAACTAATCTATTCTTAATTCCACTCACATCTGAGGTCTCTGGAGTAGCACTTTTCCCACGCACGTACATTAGGATATCTGAAATACTTTAGGCCAAAGAGAGGAAGTGTGCGAGAGAGGAGTCGGATTTAGGGAACCGAAAGTGTCATGGCTAAATCTTCTCAAAGCAGATGGAGCAGAGGAGGAAGATGGCATAGAGAAACATCAGGCCCAGGCCCAGTCGCCGGTCCAGTTTCCAGTGGTTCAGGTGCACACAGAGAACCTGCAGCCAGACGAGGACAACACAAGGAACAGGTAAACACACCTCTTCACTCAGACTTCAGCCAGTAACAATGGAGTCAAGAGAGATGTTTATGCACTGACTACTGTACCAATAAAGCTCATACTTACAGTGAGAAACACAGAAGCAAGGAGTAAAATGACAGAGTACACCAGCCCCTTACTGTTGATATACACCTGGTGGAAAACATTAAAAAGCAACTCAATCAAAAGCCTGAATCCTTAGTATGGGGCAAATTTAAGAAGACACACGACACAGGGATGCTCTCATGGGTTGCTAGGTTAGGAGAGGAGAAGTGAGAGAGGAAGAGGAGGGAGAAGGAGGAAGTCCACTCACAACTGAGCCGTAGTTCACCACCAGAGTGCGCAGGAACCATGGGAATCCGAGTCCCAGAAGGATGTCAAAGATGTTACTGCCAATGGAGTTGGACACGGCCATGTCCCCCATACCTGAGTACAGGACACATTCAGGACTCACTGTGCAGCTACAGCTTGGCTGCAATAGGCAAATACTGCTCTGGCATCCCAACCCAATTACTATGAATAGCCCTTTTTAACTAGTCGATAGATACTTTTGTCCTCAAATCTGTTGGTGAATGAGAGTCAACAAATTAAGGTGGCATGATTTGAATTATCTCATAGGGAGATATAACAGGCATGTTGCAGTTCATCAGACAGACAGCCTAGTGTATCTTTAACAGAGCGTCTACAGCGGGCTGTCCAAGTACAGTGCTGCCGTTCTATAAATGTCTCAGATGGATGATCAGTAGAGCTGCTGTGCTGATTTAATGTTTCAGTGGTTGATGGTGGAGTACATCCCCATGTTGTCCTGATTAATGGAGTCTAATGCTATGCCCTCAAGTGCTCAATTGGATGGAAAATCTATTACTAATGAACAAGAAATTGAAAAGGGATCGCAATAGGACACAGCCCCCAAACCAATAAATTAGCTGAGGCAGGAAGAAACTGAAAAAGGACTGTGTGTGTGTGTGTGTGTGTGTGTGTGTGTGTGTGTGTGTGTGTGTGTCTGTGTGTGTGTGTGTGTGTGCATGATGAAAGTTACGACACCTTGTCGGGCAACTATGAGACTGGCGATGCAGTCAGGAACGCTTGTGCCTGCCGCCAAAAAAGAGATCCCCATGACAACGACAGGAATATTCAGCGTGACGCTGATAATGGTGACCTGAGGACACACACACACAGACGACAGCACGTCGCTCAGAGCACAACACAACGTGAGTCACCAACCATCACTCCCAAACAACACCGCATGCGTTTCTCTTCCTCCCCAATACACAATAAGTCTGACTTACACACTGGCTCTATCATTGCACACATTTACCTAGGCATGTATTTTCAGATGAGCAAATTACTGTAGGTCTTCTCTCCATTCAAACGTGTGGTTACTGTGCAGATGTTTAAAAATTTAGCATTTTAAAATATGCATGACCCCCCTCGGTGTACTATAGATGTTTTTCAGGGGGCTGCACTAGCCTGTCCAGTCTAATGGAAAATTCAGTGACCTCGTAATGTAGGCTACGAGTGTCCATGTGAATGTGGGGCCTCACCATCCAGACCATGAGGTAGGAGAAAATGGCTATCCAGAGGGTGGAGGCCACAAAGGTGACCATGAACCAGCGCTCCCAGCGCGGGAGCACACAGTTAGGCACAGTGCAGTACAGCAGGAAGCTCAGGGGCCAGGAGAGTAGCCACTTCACCCGCTCGCAGCGCCCCTCTGTGGACACAAATGGTAATCGCATCAGTCTGGGGTCGATACTCTACTCGAAGAGCACTGTGTATGACTTTTACTTCAGAATTGTGGCAAAGATCCCTTTGATATCAACATGCTCTAGTATCAGCTGGCATATAAAAAAATATTCATTATGGGACCAATTAGATGCGTCCCCTATACACAAGACAATACTGGTAGATATTACATTGTTTAATACTTGGAAATTCTAACCAAATGTGCTACTAAACTGTGATCAGCTATTACCCTGCCATACCAAATCCTGAAACGTCTACTTTCATTGAAAATCACATTTGTTCTGGAAATGATACTGTATATATGAAGGAGGACTCATAGACAGTCCGCAACTGGCATACTAAACCCCCCTCAACCTTGTCAAGATGGTCCTTGTCCACAAAGCACATTCATTTGTGGTCCCTTAAATCCATTTCTATTGAGAGGCTGCTGTAATGGCACAGAGGCACATAAGAAAGAAAACTCTCGAGTAAAAGGAATTGATCTGATTTGCTTGCCTCCATTTTTCGGAAGTGCTTCAAAAACAAAATCAAGAATTACTATTGTGGCTCTCTGCCACCACAGGCACAGCCATCAGTACAGAGTGAAAAGGATTTAAAAGGCAGATCATAGTTACTGAACCACAGCCAAATGTCTACAGAAAGCTCGCTGTTGGTGCAGTTCCTTGAGATTAAATTGGATTTACCCATCAGCAAAGCCAGTAGTCTGATTCTGAATTGAATCCGATATTGTCCTTATAATAAGATCCTTCTTTGTTTACATATATATTGTGGCCAGTGAAGAAGCTCCATCATTCAACCATTTCCATTCAACAATCTTCACAACATTAAAGCTCCTTGTCTGCTAGCCTACTTGAGACTTGAGAGCTCTTCTGATGGGACAAGAAGTAGACTCTGGGATCAGTCATTATCTAGTTTCCTGAATAGTAGTATAGGCCTACTGGTAGTAGCACGCAGTAGAAGTAATTTTAGTTCAGTGCCAAGCATCATGGCAAAAAGGTGTACTACACTGACAAGGCCATACTACAAGACTGACATGATGGGAGTTCTTGGCCCTTTAATTAAAAAATGAAGGGTAAGCCTGGAATGTCCCTAAGGCATCTTTGAATTAGCTTGAAAATAATAGTTTCGTATTGGCAACAGGGTTAATTTAACATGTTTTGATGTTAGAACATTCATCCCATTACGTAGAGATAGAGGAGGTCAATACAGGTCTGAGGTCTGAGGTCTGAGGCAGGGATTTGACATTCAGTGATTTCTTCATAGAGGGCTCTCTTGGCAGCACCTGGTACTGCTTGCTCAGTACCAGAAAGGTCAACGAGGCCTAGGACCCAACAGCAAAACAACACTCAAATTCTAACTTTTTAAATGTTTGTCTTCGCCAGTTCGTCCAGTTTATCAGCAAGGTTAAAAGGGACAAGACCACTTACTTAAGAATAAGCTAAAAAAAAAGCCCCATGTTGAAACTATTAGACCCACCTGGCAGGGTCAAGGGCTGGAACGGCTGTACTTTCTCCTCCTCCTCCTCCTCTTCCTCATCATCTTTGGGCTGCGTGTCGACCACACTCAGGGCCCCCTCTGGCCCCCCACTGTCATCTCCCTTCTCTCGGGGGTCCTCCAGGGGCGTCCGTTCGCTCTCCAAGGTGGTCCCGTTCTCCACCGCCCAGGGAACCCCCTCCGCCGCAGGGCCATCGCAGCCCGGGGTGTCCCCGGCTCCGCCACTGCTGTTCCTGATCAACCTCTGCCTCTGTCAGACCAGCATGGACAGACATCAGACAACGGGGAAGAGAGAGAGGGAGAGAGAGAGAGAGACACACACCAGGAGAAAAGGGAAGATAGCAAGAGGTGGAGAAAAAAGAAGGAGAGAGAGAGAGAGAGAGAAAGTAGGAAACAGACAGAGGCAGAGGTCAAAGAGTAAAGAGAGGAAGGCCATGTGCATGAAGAGTAACACGAGGTGGTTGAGTGAGAAAGTGCCGCATCTGAAAACAGTCAGGATGAAGTGCACAGAGGGAGTAAACAACAACAACACAGGAGCGATCACACAGCAGACGAAGATGACCTACTTCTGTGGGCCCCACACCACCGTGCAGAGCAAGCGCTGGGGACCTGCATGCAGTACAGCATGACAGAGCAGCTCAGACAGCAGCGGCAACGGAGCTCATGGGACAAGAAACCGCACGGCAGACGGCGCAATTCAGCGAGCACGACACGAGAACACGCGCCCGCTGGACACGGGCCAGGGAGAACCAGCACGGCCCTCTCCTCCCACTCGTCGTCATGACAGCAGGACGCAGAGGAGGGATGGGGTGGCGGGTACCAATTACAGTCAAGCAGCATTCCATTTTCATTCATTCATGCATCTGACCAAGCACCGTTTTCATTCATCATTCATCCCCCTATCCCTCCATCAATCCATCCATTCATTCATTCATTCATCTATTCTTCATTCATCCGTTCATTTGTTCATTCATTCATCTATCCATTAATTCATTCATTCATTATTTTCATTCTGCATTCAGGATGACATAAGGAGAGGTGATCTTTTCAAAGGCCTGTTTCTCTCCATGTGGCTACTTTTGATCTGCAATAGACAGACAGCCAGACCCAAACAGCAGGAGTCCACAGCGCTCCTCCCTTTCCACCATTACAGACACCACCCTAACACCACCTTCTTCTCTCTGTCTTTGATCCTCCAAACAGACTACACCTCCGAGGCATCATTAAAAACAGGAGAGAACTCTTCAAACGCGGGGGGCTGGACCAGGTAGAAGCGGAGAGCGCTCGGACAGGGCGGGGTGTTTTGCGTGGAATAGCGAGCGAGCGAGCGAGTGAGCGCAAGCCGTTACCTCGGTGATGAGCATGCGTCCGGCCATGCTGAGGCGCGTGCGGGGGGAGAAGTGCGGCGTGATCATGATACGGAGGCTTGCCTCAGAGAAGGAGAAGGTGTGCGGGTGCTGGCTCAGCATCTCGTCCACCATCACCACCGGACACTCCTGCACTGGACTCTGGCCTGAGAGAGAGAGGGAAAGAGAGAGAGAGAGAGGGAAAGAGAGAGAGAGATAAATAAATGTATACATAAATGTATGTCTAAATGTTCTGCTTTAGCAATGCAAACATATTTGTCATGCTAATAAGGCACACTTGAACTTGAACTTGAGAGAGAGACATAGAGGGAGAGAGAGAGAGATTTCTGTTTTTGTTTGACTCTTATGGTCTTATGTTCTTGTATGTTCTGTTGTATGTAACAATAGCTTTGGCAACACTGTTCCCATACAGTCATGCTAATAAAGCAATTCAAATTTTAATTTGAGAGAGAGAAAGAGAAAGTAAAAAATAAAAGACAATGAACAAGGAAGAAATTCAAGGAGAAGATAGATGAACTGGGATCTGCAAGACGGGACATGGAAGGTTTGGAAAGTTTTTTTGCAGGTGCATTGCTAGATCAGTGTACAAACAAACAAGCCAAAAGTCAGTGTCAAGCCATGTCAGAGAGGAACAGTTCAGTCTGCAAAACCAAGAAAAACAAGATGAAGAGACCCAGCAGGAAGCCTCACAGTTTCATTCTTTCCTCACTTTTTTGTGCTTCTCTCTTTCATTTTGTTTCTCTCACACACACAGACACACACACACACACTGCAAGCAGAGGGGTAAAGTGACCTTTCTTGAGCAGAATCATGGAGGTGTCGCTGTGTGGGCCTGCCTCTCCCACCGCTCCGTCTCTGCGCAGGCTGCTGAGAAGGCACGGCTGCCCTGGACCCCCACAGTGCTGCTCCACCCACGCCCAGATCTGACTGTTAAACCTGCACCATCACACACACACACACACACACACGCACGCACGCACGCACGCACACATGCACACACACAAACAGATAGACACAAACACACACAAACAAATTGGATAAGAATTGTTATTAAACCAATACCTTTCATCTAAATGAATACTCATATATTCACAATTATCACAGGAATTTGGTCATAATGTTGCATCAATTAGCTTATATCATGCAGGTATAAAGTTAGTAAAGAACAGCAACTACGTTCTCAAAGGCCGTATGGAAAGGTTCACTTACTTCATAATAAGGATATATATCCCATACATAGAAATAAGGAGAAGAGTCTCCCACCTGCAAAAGTTTTGAAAAATAAAGGACATCTTGCACGTAAATATCAGTCAACACCTACCATAGATCATCAGACCATCAGAAAAATAGATAATTTCACACTCTTAACTTGCAAGTAGTATAATGTGATTAAAGTTGATGGAAACAGTATATTCACATATATTCACATTTGTTACATTTCTATGTGTTTCTGGCTCAGAACTCTTCCTTTGATCAGGAAAATTTCCTTTTTTTCAATTCGCAAAACACCATGGATGGAAATGTGCATGTATGTTCTCAACAGCCAAATTTTTACAAATACGTGTAGAATATACACAAATAAAATGAAAGGAAGCCAAGCTATTGTCATTGTCTGGAAGATACAACCATAAAAAGGCAACACTCACCAGATTACCTTCTCATCATATATAATCTGCAATAAGAAGTTATACATTACTCTTAACCCATTTACGGACCATGCACCTCATCTAAGAACGTAACGTTTTAATATCCCAGGATGCCTCACCAGAATCAAGGCCAGCACTGAGAAGATGTAATAGATGGAATCCCGGAAGAGTGGCCACCAGGTGAGGCAGACAGTCTGTTGGGACAATAAATCTGACAGTAACACTACTAGCACTTTGTGTGTTCTTATGTAATGTATATGATATACATTAGCCTACATATACAATGTATTAGATGATCTTCGCTCATCCACAAGTAGAAAACGCTTATTACCTGTCCAGCAAATATCCCACATACTCCAATGATGACCAGGATGTTGAAGACGGCAGAGCCCACAATGGTGCTCACCCCCACATCCCCTTTAGTGATGAACACACCTACAGTAGGGACAGGGAAGAGCACAGCCTCACTGCAGTCCAGCTGGATGCCCGAGAATCTCCCTCAAGTAGATTTGATATAGAATTCCAGAAGTCCACTTTTACACAGAGCCAGTTCACTTCATGAAGGTGACCCTTTCCTTTTTACTTCATGACACATTTTGGTTTGTAGGCAGGCTATAATTATGTAAGATGTAATAACAAAGCTACAACTCTATTCTTTATGTTAACAAATCAAAGAAATCAAAATATGTTTCAATATATTTCAAAATAAGTATTCGTTGACTTTCGACATTTATTATCTCAAACTCAAAATCTGGAATTACACCAACCAATCAAAGAGGTGAAGAGCTCAGGGGCGGAGCTTCCCGCAGCCATGAAGGTGGCTCCTGCCACATCCTCACTGAGGTGCAAATTCTGAGACAGGAACAGGGTGTGGAGAGTTAGTCATGACAGCAGCCTTTTCACTTCATTAGACCAGGGGGATGATGAGAGAGAGAGGGTGGGGAGAGAAAGTAAGAGAGCAGAGGGAGTGAGAGAGCAAGCAAGAGTCTCAAGAGAGAGAGAGAAAGAGAGAGAGAGAGAGAGAGAATGTCACCCCACCCATGGGGAGGAGAGGGAGATTAGTGAATGTGTCATAAGTACGTCATATGTCTGCAAATATTTGATGAAGGGAAGAGGGTGATGAAATTGGGATCTCACCTCGGAGATTTTCTCCAGAGAAGGAACAAAATAAACATCACAGACGATTGCTAGGGCATAGAACATGTAGACAACCTGCCAAATCAACAGGGAATATGGTCAGCACAGGCATAACAGTCAGTGAGCAGCTACATGCAGGGTATGAGCATTTCACTTGTGATATCAGTTATCAGAAACCACGTATCAAATAATGCTATGGATTAGTATATGGTCCACATTCCATTGGTATGCTGGCCTTGCCCAGAATTGTATACAATTCAACATGCACCAGTTTGGCTGGTGCAAAGATGGTTTATACTATTTCACTCCAGTACATCTATTTGGTGACACTGTCCACACACTAATGATTGTTCAGACTAGTGGGCTCATGATTCATTCATGTCGTTTGGGTTGTGTACCACTCACACAGACAGCATGCAGCAGCAGAGCTCCACGCCTCCTCTGCTCCTTGGTGAAGACATCCTCTGGGAACTCATGGATGGCTGAGAGAGAGAGAGGGAGAGGGGGAGAGGGGGGAGTGAGATGAAGAGAGAGAGAGAATCGGAAGAGAAAGGAAAGATGAGTACCACATTAGAGACCATTAGCTACTACAACCACAGTGAGAGAGAACAGGCTAAAAGACCGGCCGCAAAAGAGCTTCAGGAGAATTGGGAGAGTGTGATTGTGTAGGTTCTAAATGATGCCTTTCAGCATCTGCAGTTTGAACTCTTACAGACGTTAGCCAGTTCTCCTAAAATTACACGCCCGTTGGGAGCTGTTCTGGGTCAGAGAAAATTAGACCTGGAAGTAATCTTAAAATACTCTCAAGCGTCCACCCCAGACTCCCAGACTCAAAGATGACTATCTTCTCCTGTCAACAGGTCTGTATAACAATCTTTATCTACAATCACCTATAATGACTCATAACACATTTTGCTCTCAGTAAGAACACCTTAAGAGGCCATCCATTATCACTATCTTTTGTGCCTCCTTTAATAACTGCCGGCATTTTTTCACAGTGTCTGAAAAAAGCGTTTTTATCCCTCAAGACTCCCCCCACCACTCGACCCCATCCCCCACACACTCTACATGAACCAATTTCCCTGGACCTCCAGTCTGCCTGTCAGTGTGATTCCACTGTAGGCTAACGATCTTCTGCTAAGGGTTTCTGACAAGTCAGTCTGATGTGGTTGTTGCCATGGTGACCCTCGCTCTTTATCCCAGTCAGGTCCTCATCTGGCCAAGGAGGTTCTGGGCAGCTTCAAGGAGTTGGCACAGGGGTATGGAGAGGGTACCAAGAGGAGGGCAGGCACTGGACAACACTGAAACTATGTTGAAACTATGCGTGTTTGGTTCCCTGCTACAGCTCCACAACAAACGATGAGAACGGCATGTTTTTGTGTAGATGCTTGGGAATGTGATGCAGTGAGTTGTAGAAATGAAACCGCGACAGGCAGAGGATTTGCTGTTTATTCATTTTGTTGGGGACAATCAGCCATTGTGCTGTTGTGGAGCTTAAGTCGGAGGAGAAGTACTTGTCCTGTTAGTATGTCCTCTTTGCTCTGCCTTGGTAAGAGGCTTTTTGTTGAGTGCGGCAACTACGGCTGCCGACTGACTTTGGCCAGTCTTGGAGCCAATTTAAAACACTCCTCTAAGCTCAGCGAGGCAGACAAGACTGTCTCTAGGCGAAACTACAGCAGGGAGCTGCGCCAAAAGAAGTGTCCTTCTTTCTCTTTTTAATGTCACTGTTTGTGGTCCCTCTCAACCAGCTGAAATCAATACAGAAGGGCCCACTTGAAAACCAATTTCACCTCCAAATTAGTTTGAGAAATAGCCTCTTAATATAGACATGGGGAAATAACAGCCGTGCCACAGAACGATGTCAGAACATGTCATTGACAACGAGAAAGAAACATCTATTACTGTTGGTACCCAGTGTGACAACCTTATGTCATTCCAGCAGACATTCCGGAAACCTTCTATCCCCACTCAAAAATTCAGTGGCTAAAGAAAGAACTAGAACTAAAAAACAAAAAGCAATTTTGTAATATAATAACAATTCATGGAGAAAAAACACCTGTAAACGTACTGTTTTGGGGGCACGTTGCTTAATGAAGCCATGGTATTTCACTATGACACTGTTTGGATAACCCAGTGTGGACTACAGCTGACTCGCTGTGCTGATTGTGGCTGTTCTGCAAAGCCTGCCTTCCACTCATTGATTGTGTCAGCTTAGCCAATCATCACAGCCGCGGATCAGAGGACAACAGCACAATAATCTCTCCGCCAACATCACTGACCAAATCAAGGCTTTCAAGCCTTGTGGCTAAAGAGCGAGAGAGAGAGAGAGAGAAAGAGAGAGAAGGAAGAGAAGTACTAGATACACACTGATTACGAGCCTGATCAGCAAAGGGGTAAAAAGGGAGGGAATGACGTATTTCTCTAAAGTGCAACGCTTTGAATGCTCAAAACAGACTTCCCTCTGTTCCGAAATTAAGCATTCTGTTGCCTAGGAACACGGGCCTCAAAGGCGGTTGACTGTGTGGAAGCCAGCTGTCTTTCTTTTACAAAATAACAGGAGAGGGATGGAAAAATAGATAGATTGAGACAAATGAACATGGAGACGCATAAATTGTTGTGTCAGGATGAAGACTGCACGGGGAAGAAAAGAGAATCCAAACCTGATCTCGGTGTGATGCTGGTCTGGTTCTCTACCCTGCTCTCCTCCGCAAGACTCCTACTAGACCAGCCAGGGTCGGCACCCTCAGTGGAGGGAGTAGAGAACTCTGAAGAAAAAGTGGTGAGAAACAGCTAGTTATTGTCAGTGATAACTGCTGCTAAACCTGCACATTTAAAATGGAACAGGATAACATAGGCATAGCAATTTTGATAGCCGTCGTTGACATATAGTTGTTGTTAGACGATATCTAGCATGAAAGAGTTCACTGAGATAAACAGTCTAACACTGATATGTCTGTCTCACAGCATGAACTTGTGTCACCTCTCAACACATTATTTGAATAAAATCTTTATACAGCCTCTCACTTTGGGTTCCCATGACAACCATTTCTAAATCCAATGATGTAATGGAGGGAGGGAAGTTGGAACCAGAACAACTTGCTAAAATGGCCCCTCATTTGCATATGTAAACGAATAGAACCCCAAAAATAGCCTCAATTGGCTGACAGCTTACTGATTAGCATGTCTGTCTGGATACACGTTTTACTTTTCATCCAATCAAACTGCTGGAAAAGAGTATGGCAATCAGCTGTTCTTGACAGCCAGAACACTTGTGGAAACCACATGATGAAATGCATTGAAATGCAACTTGAAGTTTGGGTGTAAGCATGCATTATTACAATGGAATGAAGAGCTTAATTTAGTTTAGTTTAATTATAAGAGACACCCTTCTACTTTTTTCCACTAAATATTTATTCATCTATTTATTTATTTAAACTGTATTTCTGCATCTCCAACAGGATCTCATTAATCTTCAACAATTTAGTGAGAATAATGGAGACGTTCTTCAAGATGATGAGGAGGCTTTTTTTTTCAGATTGATCACATAGATTTTCATACATATTTTCAAACATTTTCATGCCATTTTCGATAATGAATGTTCAGAATTTTTCATCCATTGCCTTATGCTTATCATTCCAGTAGCCAACAGAAATCAGGTGTTGTGAGAAGAACTACTGAGATATCAAATGGCATTATAAAGATGATTATGCAAATGTTATGCTGGAGTTAATTCTGCCACATAATATTTTCAACCTTAGCCTATTAGGGCCTATATGGCCAGTCTGAAGATATAGGCATCTTCTCCATTACTACACTCACATCCAAGGGCCCGGCATTGGGGTCCTTGAACATTCCAGTGTCCACAGAACTCTGTACAGATCTAGGGGCTCTTGGTACAGTGCCTTTTCAACAGCGCTACTCCTCTCAGTTATCAGTAATTGCACAGAGTGTCACTGCGATTTATGAACGAGTTCATTTGAACTGAGTCCTATGTGGCACATCTATGTTGCCCTTAATATAACCGCATGTAATCTCAACTGTGAAGGGGTGTTGTTGCATTAGCAGTGGTTGCAGTGAATATGCGCATCAAGGACAGGTAATGAATGAAACTCTTTGAGACAGATGATTTTCTATAAATAGTCTCACAAAATCTATGCATTGATAGTCTGTTGAAGAGCTTGCGTTTTGCAATTAGATTCCCGCGTGGAAATTACTTAATTGAACGGGGGAAAGAAAGAAGAGGTAGGCTAAAGAAAAGTAGCCTAACCTGAACTGAAAAGTGGTGTTATAAACAGCACCCAAGTCCAAGTCTGTCCGGGACAAGTAAACAATTAGGCTCCATGTCAGAGGTCCTGTTAATGATGTTTTATGGACACTTTCAACATCTGTCAAGTTATTAACGCATGCTGCCACCATGGTGGTGACGTTGCTTTTGATGTGTGGGTGGGCGCATATCTTGCACCACGCAGTGCATTGGACTGAATTTCCAATCAAACTAATTAAAAAGGAGGTTTATATGATATGATTAATGATCAAATGTACAACTGAAGTCATTACTAGATTGAAACGCACCTGTTACTTGAAGTATTTGGGCAAGCCAGGTGAAGGCAATCAATCCAGCCCCACAGACACAGAATCGTCCTAAGTGCCGCCTTCGTCTGGCTCCAAACGCCGCCTTCATCACGCCGCCGGCGCAAACGCTTCTCAAAACATGTCGGTCTCAGCGGCTGCCTTGTTTTCCTTGTCTACTCAACCTAAAGCTTTTCTCCAGAGCCTCCGGTGGATCAACTTGTTTATGTCTCCAGCCACGTCTGACGCCTCAGCATCCTCTGCTCCGCTTCTATAATCTCATTCGCAACGCAGCATCTTTGCAGATGTGTAGCCTGGGCTACTCCTGTTCATGCGTGTTACCGGGGAAAGTGCTTCAGCCGTTTTCAGGAATAAAATGAAACGCGAAATGCAGTAGATGCCGTGCGCCATCCGCCTCCCAGTCCTTCGCGATTCTGTTCACATACACTCCCTTAGACCACTATTTTCCCCAGTTCCCCTCTTCTCTTCCAACACGTCTCCGTCTCAGAGGGTGTTTCCCGTGCGTTCCCGATACCCCGTTCAGTTAAACAGCAGCGCGTGGGTGCGAAAGGGAACTGGGCTATCGGTATGCTCAAGACGTTACACACATCTAGCAATCACAGAAGCTGAACACCTAAACACGTCACGACCAAATCCATATTGATGTCTGTTTATTAGTGACTACATCCAAAATAACATTCAAATATTGAACCCATTCATGCATTCGAAAATTGGCAAGGAGTGGACAAAGAAATCAACAAAAAGTGCTCAGAAGTATTCATTAAAGAATGTAAACAAACGGAAACCTTAACAAAAGTGAACATGCTTATAGAGCCCTGCCCTGACAATTAGGATACAACATAAATCAAGAAACATTAAGGACAATCCTTAAACAGGCCCAAACACATTTTAAGACCATAGTGCAATTGTCATAATGGCACCTAGTTACAATTGTATGTATAAATTATTTAACATATAGAGCTGCACATTTCCCTTCCAAAAAAACCGAGGCAGATTTGGCAAATAATACCTTAAAAAGGCTTTGAGTGTATACTTGGCTGAATTTAAACAGTTTTTTCTTTAGTGCTGGTTGTTGAGATCTCCATCAGCAGTTGTTGAAAATCTCCATCAGCAGTATTCACCAGTTCAACCCCGTACCTCCACTTCACCCCTCTCATGAAGAACATCTCCAATCATCCCCTGACTGGTTCCAGTGACCCAGTGACCTGGAAGTTAATGCCATCTCCAGGAAGTGGAGAGGGGAGGAGCGGGCAGAGCCAGCACAAGTACCACCGGATACCCAGGCACTCCCTAATGTTGCCGACAATTCCGAGGCTGTAGGGCCGGCGACTGGAATGCCACTCTCGTGTGGTTTGGCCCCTCAGCATCAGTGCAACATGGAAGAACAGGAAGCCAGCCACCAGCAGGAAGCCCACCACACAGGTGTCAGCGATGAAGGCGAAGGCAAAGGCCCGTGCTGTGACCTGACCTGGAAGGAAATAGGGAGTCGTGTTTTTAAAATGCATCTTGGGCGATCAGATCACAAGTGTAAACAATCACCAAGACGCATTGTGCAACCACCTGACGCATTTGACCTTTTGTAGTGTAAACGCTAAAGTGTTCTGATGTGTCCCGCACAATCTAAACACAAGTGGTCAGCAACATCTCTAGCTGTACACCTTAAATACATGTATTAACCACGATATGTCTTGGATGACCACTTGCGATTGGATCACCCAAGACCCATTCTAAAAACAAATGTAAACAGGCCCAAAGTATATGCTCACCAAAGTTTTACAAATGAGTCATCGTTTTACTCTCACACATGTCCACTACAAAAGGAAGTGCTGGAAAGAACAATATCTTGTTTACTGATGATTACAATGACTGTGTAATTGGACCGTAATAAAACCCAATTGTAAATCCCTATTCTCGATGTCTGTGCAGCTTAGTGCCAATTGGGCAAGTTCATTGGTGAGTGGCGCAAGATGATATGTTTATATCTGTCCCAAGTATAGAATGTCAAATAATCTAGCTGCGATTTTCCAGCACTTCCCTGCTCTCCACATTGTCACTACCAAAACAACACTCCGTTGGAATATACACATGAATTCCATCTCGTACAGCCTACTACACATACACTTGTCTTATTCACTGTTGAACTTCATGGAGGCTATGACATTATGGAAATTCATCCTGGGCCCATTGCATAATACTGATAACCAAAGGTTATGGAGCATATCGCTCTACCACCTTTGATGATAACAAATCACATGATACAACACACAGGGGTGACACAAGTGGCAGCATCCCATACCACATACAAATAATCAGTGACCAGAAGGACCCAGGTTCAGGTCTGGTCTGAGGTCATTTCTAAATCCCACTCCTCTCTCCTACTCATGTCTGTCTACTCTCCACTGTCCTATCAATAAAGGCTAAAAGAAATCCTCAAAAATAAATGTCAAAAGAAAAAAAAAGAAAACACACCATTAGCCCACTACATAGGCTATACCAGTGGTCCCCAAATGGCGGCCCGCGGGCCAGATCCGGCCCGCGCACAGTATTTTTTTGGCCCGCCACGTCAAGTCTGAACAAAGGTAAACAGTCATGTTGGCCACCCGTGATTAGCGATCTCTCTACTTCAGTGGGTTAGGCTACAACATCTGATAGTCATTCACCTTTCATACTGTTCGTATCCGACGTCCATGTCAAATTTATTCCAATTGATTACAAATGCTACAATGAAACTCCATCTCATTCTCAGGTTTTCATTGCCTGTCCTCACAGCATGCATAAGCGCACACACGCACAGACAAATGAGCAGTCAATTTCTAGCTGAAGTAACCGCTGGAAGTGGCTACAATACACTCGCGAAATCCTTCTCGTTTTGATAACGTTAAATCCGTGTCAATAAACCACTGCTAATATTAATGCACAGTTTTTGCGAGAGCTACTTTATTAATATTTGGGAAAGTGATAAGGGGCTGCGACTGCTCTGCTGAAGTGCCACGACGGCACAGCACAATGAGCTTCAGAAACAATCACGACATTCAGACTACCCCAAAACGTTAACGGAATTCTCCCGAAGCTCCCGATTAGCCACTCAGGGCCTGCATTCAAAACATTAAAGAAATTAATTTAACAGATCATGGCAACTGCATGCAAGGTTAACTAGGCCTATCATGAGGTTATTAAAGCTGGTTCAGAATTAGTCATTGAATCAAAAGCTTTACTTTGCAAGATAAAAGTCTAATCTAACAACCTGTTCAAATATACCAGAATAGAGGAAGTTGCATCTAGCAGAGCTCATTTTTTTTTCTGCTGATCTGTACCACCCACTTTCAAAAAGCCTCCAACACATGTCCACATGGGTAATTGTCCACAGTTTGCCTCTGTTCACATCAGGCACTTAGGCCTAGATAAATGTGTGGCAGCTGATAATGTTTTAAGTTTCATTTAGCAAATGTGTACAATTGTTTGTTTGCTATTAGTAATAATAAATAGTTTTTAACCTGCCGTATCACACAGATTCGGGGGGGGGGGGGGGGATTTGTTGGCCCTCAGCCTCACTTGCTGTACAGAATTTGGCCCTCGGGGAAAACTAATTGGGGACCACTGGGCTATACTATCCCCAACTGTGTATGTGTAAGTAGTGATTACTACAAATTCACATAACTGCCATCATCGTGATGGTCTTGATACTGAACCTAGGCTTTAACCACAACATATGCTGGTGGTCACCCACCTGAGACGAGCATGATCCAGGGCACAAAGAGGAGCATGATGCTGTGAAGGGTGACCCCCTCCTTTAGGATGACGATGAACACCTCGGCGTTCATCACCACAGCATACAGCAGGCCGGCCCACATGAAGAGCAGGCAGCTGAAAAAGTAGCGATAGTTCCGGAAGCCCACACACTGGCCGAAAAACACACAGTGATGGTCACGACGGAGGACACAGACATTGCAGTCGTAGCAATGCGAACATCGTGGAGGCGTGTGTGTCTCACAGGCATAGCAGAACCTGTTGGTGATTAGAAGTGAGATTATTCAACAAGAAAAGACTAGGCCAAAAGACATACCACTACAGCTGAACATTTGGGTTCCTCACAACCTACTTAATGGACATCTAGACAAGCAAAGCCCAAAGTAGGCTACACCTGTCACCTGAGGAAATTCCATCCATAATCATCATAACTAAAAACAAAAATAGCCTACACATTATACAGCTTCCTGACTAAAAATGCAGTGACAACAGATTAAGAGTTTCTACCCAACTGTCAACAGGATTAATACAATTCTGATTACCTCCAGCCTTGCCCCATAGCCTCTCCACCAAGGAACACTCCACGAATGCTTGGGCTTTCATTCACGAACAACCAAGCGTTCCAAGTTATGTTGCCAAGCATGTAATACTGAGAAATAAGATGTATCGACTTCCATATTGTAGACCACTGAGTTTTCTTCTGATCAGGTTGAAGTGGAGCTTCCACAATGACTAGATAACTCACTTCCGCAGTG
The DNA here is from genome assembly GCF_963854185.1 of Sardina pilchardus. Classification (NCBI taxonomy): domain Eukaryota; kingdom Metazoa; phylum Chordata; class Actinopteri; order Clupeiformes; family Clupeidae; genus Sardina; species Sardina pilchardus. The sequence goes on from NC_085014.1 coordinate 24,026,174, forward strand.
ATGGAAAAGACGAGCACCGTGTTTAACACGATGGGCATATATTTACAAAAATGTTCCATTTGACACCAAAGTCTAGTGCCAAGGCTAACCATGATTGACCTGTTCAAACTGTCTGTCAAACAGACAAGTGTTATTAAAACTAAAGCACGTGGACGCTGATGACCCAAGTCACTAGCTAGTGAGCTTGTAAACGGAAGACTTAAAATGACGGGTATGATTTCGAAATATTTCAGACTAACCGGTTAGGTTGCTATGTTTCCTCACATTAAAATTATGTTAAAAGCATACTTGCCACACGTTGAGTATACTTTCCGACGATTCTATAGTTCTAAGGTATTTACAATTTGATTAGAAGAATGACAGCTAGCTGCTACTACAGTTCCCTTGACACCAGACAACTTTCACGTTCTTCCTAGTAGCCTACTAGAGCAGCTGGCTGGCTGGCTGGCTGGCTAGGTGACGTTATTTGTTAGGTTAGCCATCTAGCATTATCTAGCTAGCGCAAAACCTACTAACAACACTTAGCAAATAACATTATTCTAATAATGACGACATAGACTGACAGGGATATTACTGTGCTTTCCGCTGACATTAAAAGTACCAAACGACAAGGCAAAAAAGAAGTTGCGATTTAAGATAAATTGTTGTTATGAAGCAGCATCGTAGAACATTGGTGTTACACTTTGAATGGTTCTCCGTTGGGCGGTGATGGGGTTTTAGGTTCCGGCATTCGATATGGACCCTATGCTATCCTATCCAAAATCCCGTTGAATTTAAAATTATTGTAAATCAGTTTTCTCTCATTATGCAACCACTTATTAAGAATTACATTAATGTAGTCGTTGCCGTTTTCCCTATCCACAAAGATAAAGAGTCTGGTGCCTAGAATAATAATCATGGTGCATTAGCCCTGGCAATTCAAGAGTTAAAATAAACTTTGGTCTAGGAGTTAAAACAAATTCCTATTTCTCGAGGAATATTAATATGGCTATGCTTTCTTTCGTGTTTATTATTCTATTTGTTTAGGTTGATTGTTAGCCTAAATGTCAGTTTCATGATAACAACCCCAAACCCGAGTCTGGTCCCCTTTCCTTTTCTTTAAACTAGGTAATCCTAACCCTAATCCTCTTTTAATCCATAGCTGCTCTAGTCTACTAGCTAAATTCGGTGCAATGTAGAGACAGAGAACATGACATTTCGGCTCCAGAACGGTATGGAGGACAATAGCGGACATTTAAGAGAGCATGGACATGAACAACCGAATCGCAGGTGAGGGCGTGAAATTCTTTAATTCAGTCCAAACCGGATTCACCCGTTAGGATAATGGTTCATTCAGAAAGCACATTGGTTCCAACCTTATTGTATGTGACATGCACCACTGTGGTATTTGTAATTCAAAGCCAAATGGTTTGCATAGGCTTTTCTGTTTGCTTCCCAATTTCCACCAATCCTTGTGATAAGTAGGCTATGCTATAAATCTTTAAGAATAAATGTAAGTAACCGCAGTAACAACTTAGTACCAGAAGATGTCGCCCTTTTCTTTCTGGTAACATTAGAGACATTACACACGAATAGACCACATAACATGAGTTTAAATCTGCCAGGCCTGGCCTCTGTATATTTTATGACTCGAACACAAAACACATTTTACACTGTAACCATGTGATCATGAAGGTCTTTAAATTATTCAGAAATTCCACTCCTGTGGTTAAAACATTTTTCTTTTTATGGACTGTGCATGTGTGATGTCGCCAGTGAACACAAAAGGATGGAGCTGCAGAGCAACCTGGAAACTGTCCTGCATGAGCAGCACATGTGAGAAAACTCTTTTTGATACCTAGTGGGTGTTTATTGTCCTTATTCAGGCATTAATCTCTTTTCAGCCTCGTTATTCTGCTCTCATTTTAATTTATCATTTATTTTGATCTGCTGGGTGCTATGCACCATCAGTGATTATGAAGGCTAATTATATTATGATAGAGCAGTTATAAATGGTAGATTTTTAATGCTGTTACATATGGCTTCCTGTAGCAGCAGGGCTGCTAAGCTACAATGTAGGTGGCTGGAGGTGAGCGAGCGTGAGCGACAAGCCCACATCTACAACCGGCAGCTGCTGCAGGATTTCCACAGGGCCCAGGACACCATCAACAATCTCATGGCTCGCACCACTGCTATGAACACTTTACGGGTTAGTACACAGAGGGCTTCAGGGAATGAGTGTAGGGATGTTTGCTTTGCTTCACACGTGGGTTTTGTGTGAAAGTAATTTGTTTTGGTGTTGTTTCTTTTTGCTTTTTTTTTTGTTCAGGTTGAGTATGAAAGGCACATAGAGCAGTTATATCCCCAGTGGCGCCAACAACTGCAAGAACAGAGATTTTCAACCCAACGCAAGGTGGAGATAACATTTTTCTGTCCTTGGAATCTAATAATCACTGTTATTTGGTTTCCATAGCATTGTGGTGACATTATTAATAGATATTAATACACATTAATAGACACTCCGTGTGGTACTCACTGCTCTTCTCATGTGCCATAGCGGCTCGAGATGCACCTGAGGGAATGTATGACACAAATGGATGACGAGGTCATCCCTACTGATTCAGCAAGCTACTCTGTCCCATCCAGTTCCCAGAGCCACCGGAGGCAAGAGGGTATGTCCAAGTGCACATGGCCACCATACAATTTTGTGGGAGAGTCAACATCTGGGACCTCCATGCAATCTGTTATGATCTACAGGATGATTTTTTCCATCTTTTATCCTCAGGCCTAATACAGAGACCAAGAAACACCCATGTGGCTGAAAAGTCTAACAAACCAAAAGCTCTCGTCAACCAAAACAGCTCCAGTCCGACTGGCTTCTCTCAGTTGCCATACACTTGGCTTACTCAAGTCAATCAGCCCATACCCAGGACAGACCAAATGGTTACAGAACCCAGAGGTGTCCATAGCTCGCGTGGTATACCCCCTCCATCCTTTAACTTACCACAGAGAGGCGAAGTCTACAGCTCACATGCTCCTGTGCAGCAGGATCCTCCATTTGTGGAGGACGACCGGAGAGAGAATTCGCCATACTCACCGTCCTGGGCAAGGGTGGGTGAGGAACTCGCGCCCCAAGCTCAGCCCAACCCGTATGGCTCGTGGCCCCCCGCTGGGCTCCCGATGCTCAACCCTGCCGTGTGGCGCGTGATGGGCACACCTGCGCCCAGCGGAGAGGACGTCCAGTCCAGTCGGGGAGCGGGGGAGGGAGGGAGGGGAGATGGACGAGAGGGCCGAGGGCACAAGAGTTTTCAACCACCAAGGAGCCCCGGACGGGGACCCAGCCCAGGATGGGGGCACAGAATGGGAGTGAATGACGGGACCAGTGATCGAGCTTGTGAGCTAGACACCAGACCAGGTAAGGGATCAATTCCTGCCTCTTCTTCGCTAGAATCTAGTATAAAACAACAGAATTTAAATTTCTTCCCTGAGGTTTTTTTTTTTTTTTTGTAGTACGTCTTTCAGGTGCTGATGATGAAAGCAGCGCAGCTAGCAATAGCTCCAGAAGGAGCAAAAATAAGAAAAAGGAGGGAAAAGGGTCCCAGAGACCGGTCATGGTGGAAAAAGACAATACTGTTTCACTGCAGTGAGCTTATTCATTGTTTATAACCATAGATATACGTGTGTTTGTGTGTCTATGTGTCTGTGTGTGTCTCTGTGTTAGGTATGCCATGCCATTTTAGCCCCAGAGGCCATCACACTTACAGTTGTATCTTGTTGTTTTAGGTCTTCTGCAGTGTCTCAGGCAAGTCTGGTGCCAAATCTCAGGCATGTGGTTTTATCTCAAAACACGAGCACAGCGGATTCTCAATCGGAATCAGCAGAACAAACACTATCAGTATCCAGGAGGAGTAAGAGTACAAATGGGACACCTAAACAAATTAAAGTCCAGAGCGAGAACAGGAGTAATAATATAACCTCAGTGAAACAATCAGGGATCAGAGGCGCAATTATATCCACCAAGACTCAGGAGAGGCCCCAAGAGCAAACAGAGGATGAGACTGAGGAGAATGAGGAGAGTCTGGTACCAAGTGTCAGAAGTGATATAGCTACCGGAGGTGAGGATGATGAAGACGAGAGGCTAGAGACTGAAGATGAGGAAGAGGAGGAAGAGCTAATTATTGAGGGGACGTTTGAAGAGAGGGTGGGCAACGGAGAGGGAGCCCAAGAGGAACAGTCAGAGGAAGAGGATGAAGATGAGGATGAGGATGAGGACGAAGAGGATGAGGATGAGGAGGTTTCGTCACATTCAGGACAGCTGACAGCAAGCAGGGAAGCAGCTTCAGAAAAAGTTCTCTCAGATGGTTTGCAAAAATTCCGAAATGGTGATTCAACGAAGAGCGCGACCAAAAGTTCAGAAAAGGACAAGGGCAAGGAAGCTGACAAAAGTCAAAGTAAAGATGATCCATCAGAAGAAGAGGAGGAGGAAGAAGAAGATGATGATGATGGAGATGATGACGACGACGAAGACCAAGAAGAGGAAGAGGTAGATGATGATGATGATGATGATGATGATGATGATGAGAAGGAAGAATCAGAGCAACACCCAAAGTCAGCTATCAGAAAAGAGGAGAGCTTTTCTAACAGGTAGCCTAACTCATCCAAATGTCGTGACAGTAAATGACCTCCACCTGTAGCTGTGTTTGGTTAATGAAACAGCATTTATGTTTCTTCTCATTACTTCCAGAAATGGTGCCGTAAATCTAGCCGATGAAGATGGAGACGATGATGAAGAGCTGTACAATCAGGAAATTGAAGATGATGAGGATGACGAGGTGGTGGTTGATAATGGATACGCCCGGTCCGAGGGTCCAAAGTACAACTTCTTAAAATACCTGGGCGAGAAAGATGAGGACGAAGATGACATTGAAGGTCTTCTTGCTCCTAAAGTAGAAGTGCCAAAACAAAAGTAAGTGCTGTGTGTGAGGCTGAATAGTGTCATACTGTACATCTATTCATTCCATGTAGACTTCCAGTCATGGTCTCTGATTTTTGTAAGCCTACATTTCTCTAGATTAGAAAATACTGTGGCTTTCACCTTTCACCTCACCTTTCGCATGACTTTATTTATTCGTAGGGAGATGATACCAAAAGTAATTGTTATTCAAAAAGGTAAGGTCCTCCACACTCTCTCACATACATACATACAAACATACATACAGCATGCACATATCCATGCACACTCACACGTATATACACGCACACACACATGCACACACGCACACAGACACATACAGTACATACATACATACAAGCGCGCACACACACACACACACACACACAGACACACACACACACACACACACACACACACACACACACACACACACACACACACACACACACACACACACACACACACACACACACACACAAACATGTCACATGTATAGTTTATCTGCATGATGGCATTAAAAGGATGATAAAAGGAAGATAAATCCCTTCTGTGCAGATGTGCCGGTGCTCACACACAAAGGGAACGATTCAAAACAATATTGTAATAACATCATAAAAACAGTGTACGTAAACAATTTCACATGAGCAAACAACGTCCTTCAAATGCTGTTTGTTCTTGAAGGTTCCGAGAGTGACTCTGATGAGGAGGTTCCACAGAAGAAGAGTAGCCCCATGGGCCCGGGAAACAAGGAGATCAATTCTGATGATGAGTTTGATCACTTCTATGACTGAGTAAGCACCTGCCTTGGACTCTCAATGCCGCAGATATTACAGTCATATACCCAATGTGTTTATCCTGCCTTTCTGTAAGACGCACAAGTTGAAATCCCATAAGCAATAAAAGAGAATCGAAACTCTATAAACATGAGTAGTTATTATGAACTCACTATTTGAAACCAAAACAAAGCCAAAACAAAATGGATGCTGTAAAAATCACACAGTAGTAGAACCTGGCGGATATTGCGTGGGGACTATACGGAGGTGCTTTATGCTGTCCGGCTTACGTGAGTTGTTTGATGTGGCAACAGATGACTGAATGAAAGGATAGCCTTACAAAAGGGCAATTACAAAGGGATGAAAGATATATAGGACGCCAAATGAGTGAATCTCTCGGTCTCTCTGTCTATGTCTCTGGCTCTACCTCTCATTTGTTATTTGCCTGTAGCTTATCTCACTGTCCTAAAAGAGCCAGAGAAGAGTCACTGTGTAAACACAGGTGGGTGCTGCGAGGGACAGTTACTGGTGTGCAATGTATGGAGCTCGCAAAGGCAAAGAGGAACGAGAGGTGAGTTTCAAAGGAAAATGTGAAGAATGACGTATCCTTACTTAGTAAGAATAAGTAGATATATTTTTTGGCACACTGCTATAAGAGGAGACATCTGTGGAATATAGTTTTATTTGCAAGACCACCAATGAATGTTTAAAACACTCATCACGCTAATCCGCTAAAAAATCATATCATAGGTAACCTTCAAAGCACACAAACTATTTCTCCTCGCCGCTCTTTGTCATGTTCATACACAAAAGCATACAATGTTTTATTCATACAGTCATATGAAGAAAAGCCCATGCACTTTTTTTTTTTTTTCTCCCTGAGGAGGGTGGGGGGTGTTCCAGTGTATTGGAGGCGGCTAAGTGAGCGGGTGAGGGGTTAGGGCCTGTCCTGGGCCCTGACTGATGGCTATTTGAACAGGCATATTTACCCTGGCCGTCATGAAAAGAGACGAGGGGGACCCGCGGGGAGACGCTCAGGCAGAGACAGGCAATAAAAAACTGGGCCACTGTGTAAACAACACGACCGGGCCTATACGCCTCTGTTGCCACGGCTACGACAGCGCAACCCAGCCCTTTGCCCAATCGCTCGCCGCCTCCTCTGACATGGGAGATAAAAGACCTCAAATGCAGCAGGCCCCAGACCATCTGAATCTATGTCCCTCTGCTGATGGCCAGTATAAGGACGTTAGCCATTGTGCAAATGTGTTAGCGCCGCTCCAGACCATTAGCAGACCACTTAGATCTATCTGAGGTGGAGGAAAATCAATTACTGCTCTCCAGCTACTGATTGAATATTTGTATTCACCACAGTTTGTGAGTGAGAGGTTCACAGTGATGAGCTGATCACAGTGGCACTATAGGCGTAATGGTCACGCACAACTGTAACTTCTAAAACCTACAGAAGATGTATGGAGGGTATGTTAAGATCAGGAAAAATGAGGCACCTTGACAATCAAATCAGCAGGGTTGGTTTCTCTGCAGATACATGACTGATACAGTGGAGTGGATGCGACCAGCTGTCATCGTCTTCCATTCAGAGAGTCACAATGCCTGTGGGTTCTGCTCCGGGTGCCATAGACTGTGCAGTATAAAAGCTGTCTGGGTGTTTTTTGTCCCTCCGTCCCCACCACCCTTTGCTCTCTGCTCACCTCTCACAGCTGGCTCTTTCATATCGGCCTGATGTCACTTGGGGCCGCCCGAGCCGGGAGAAATTCCTCCCCCCAGTCCCCGCAGCGCCCTGGGTACAACTCAGACACATTCAAGCACACAGGCAAACAAAGGCAAAGACTTTTGAGAGATACATTATGCATGGAATCACACACACAAACACACACGCACACGCACACAACTTCACACCCATGTAAACTGCTCACACACATATAATAAAACCTTGAAGAAAGTGTGGATTGAAAACACCTGGAGAGTTCAGCTCCGAGGGGACCCACAGAATGCCAAACCCCCGGGCGGAAGATTTGGCGGAAAGATGACAGGTGTTAAATTGCTTTTAATCCTTTTCTGTTATCTCTGGGACTCAAATTGAGCTTCCTGTTTGGTGTGCCTGACCTGTTGTGCCGCTTCACCTCTCCTCTGATGAAAACAGGCTCTATCTCCAGCCCAGCTCCTGACCATCTTAAATTGCATCTTGGCCCTTGGTCACCTCCCATAGGGCAAACAGAAGGACTTGCCGTTCGGGAGACGGCAAAGAGACAAGGCAGGCAGACAGCTGCATTAAAGTGTGTCAGAAAAATAAAGCCGAGATTTGTTTTTTTCTTTTCTAAAGAAGAAGGAAAGAAAACATCTACTTGTGAAATTCTTTACTGGAAATGAAGTACTCCATTAATGCAATGTTGTTCTTTGATTCTACCATTCTTTTCCATAAGCCTTTTTATTTGGGTTTTAACACGGTAGATGTTCCATTATGTATTTCATGACACATTTGGTCTGTTATGATTCCACAAAATATTGGAAAAGATGTTATGATCTCCTAAAATTATAGACTCAAAATCATGCACTCGAATTCGGCGCAGCCTTTCAAAGTCTCTGCTCATCCCTGTCCCACTGTGGCAAACACGGGGGGGACTCGTGTCTGATCGCTGTGGGTGTCCCTGTGCCTCCATTCAACAGCACAGTGATTTTGGGAGGTCTGTCATTAGAGCCTGTGTCATCCCATTGTCTCTGGGCTCTCCTGGACAATGGGGATTTCCCTGCGCACTACGGCGAGGGTTGGCGGGGTGGAGGACTAGAGGGAGGAGGTCAGGACCTTTTGAATAACCTTCCCACTGCTGCCATTTAGCAGGACAGGATAACACTTTATCCATTCCCTGCCACCCCTAAAGCCAGACTGACCACCCTGGATATGGCCATCCACCCCACACCATGAAAGGGGAATTCACACGAGTCGGTCACACTGTACTAAGAGGCTCTCATTGTTTTTGTATCGTCTACATGTGTGTACTGTCCAACATTGAAGCAGAGCGTGTCACATTTTCTTGCATAAAACACGTCTCTGTTTATCAGACAAAACAAACTGAGTGCTTTTGAAATGTACCTTAACAACCTAAATTTAGTCTTCCTTAGTGATAGATGCAGCTGCAGATTTCAAAGACCTAAGCTATACCTGTCTGAAATTCACAAGTGTAGAAGTGGTATAAAAATAAACAAAGTCATTAAACAAAAATAGCAAAAGAGTTTGTCGAGACCTGTCAAGCCAGCTTATAAGTGTCCTATCTCTGGTCTCTTTTCCTGGATTTTGGTCTGCAGGAAGCTCCTGGGACACAAAAGGAGCATGAGATCCTGGTCCAGTCCCATTTGTGCCCAAGTGAGGAATGTAGCTGGGGCTAGAAGAAGTGACAGCTTAAAGACTCGTTCACTGTCTTGTCCACCTCTGCAAAGACAATAGTTTATCTCAGGCTGGGTGACTTTCCAGTCCACTAGCAACTTAAGGAATGCTAGGGAAAAAAAATGTTTGGGTGGTTGCAGCTTTTCCATTATGGTGTTTCTATTTTGTTTCTATTTGTTCTATATTTTGATGTTCAGCGAACATTGTGGATGTGAATAGTGCACGAGTCAAATATGTTTTTATAAAGAAGGTGTATCTTTTAAAGTTGTAAGGTTTAAAGGTTAAAGGTTACTAAAGGTTAAAGACGTTTCAATTTCAACAAAAGCTTCTTTTTACATACGTTTTATTCAGATGCAATAGTCAGAGGAAGTCATTTCAAAACAACTAATAAATTAATCTATGAGAAATGCTTACAATGAAATATAAGAATGCCATAGTCTAAATTCTCAAGACATGACATACTTGCATGACAAAAAAAGTCACATTCAAATATATACATTCTTATTCTGTTGAATATACCAAAGACACCAGGGAAGAATTAAAGTTCCAGTCATTTCTAAACACTTCGAATCATTCTCAACTGCATATAACAGCTGCAACATCTGCTTTCTAGTTATGTCTATCTCCTAGTAGTCCTTTATGTCCTTTGTCCTCTCATGAGGAGCTCAGTAAGGGTACTGAACACATCCCAAGTCCTGAGGGGTAGTACACAGAGTCTCCCATGTACGGAGACTCCTCTCTGCTCATCAGGTAGGTGTTGTAGTGGTGAGAGTTGGAGTTGGCCGAGTAGTATCCCTGGTACCCCACGGAGGAGTCGTACGGCTGGAAGTCCATGAGCTGAGAGATGGAGAACGGGTAGTGGGTGAGCGGCTCGCTCCGCATGCACGGCTCCATGGAGAAGGACGGGGGAGCCAGAGGCTGGGGAGTCTGGAGGGCATGGTGGGGCTGAGAGAGGGAGGCCGTGACGGGGTTGAGGGAGGGCACGGACGGAGGGGACAGGTGGTGGGCCAGAGGCTCGTGGGCCGGAGGAGGGAAGGAGAGGCGCTGGAGGGGTGGAGGGGGCGATGGGGATTTGGGCCGGAGGGCGCAGGGGGTCGCGACAGGTGGAGTCAGGGCAAACGTGGAGGTAGTCGAGGGAGGTGTGGCGGACGACATGGGCGCAGAATCAGAGGCAGGTGCTGGGGCTTTGGCCTCTGCCGTCTTCCGCCTCTTCTCCTCTCCCTTCCCCGGCTTCCCCTCGGCCGCCTCGCCCTTGCCTTTGGAGGGGGACGCTGGCGTCTGTCTGGCACACCGGAAGCGTTTCTGCCGGCGCATGTAGCAGCCGTTCTCGAACATGTTCCCCGAGTCAGGGTGGAGTGTCCAGTAGGAGCCCTTCCCGGGGGAGTCCGGCGAGCGGGCCACGCGGATGAAGCAGTCGTTGAAGGACAACGAGTGGCGGATTGAGTTCTGCCAGCGCTGCTGGTTCTGCCTGTAGAAAGGGAAGAGCTGCCGGATCCAGTCGTAGATGTCGTTCAGGGTGAGCTTCTTGGACGGCGCCTGCTGGATGGCCATGCAGATCAGCGAGATGTAGGAGTACGGGGGCTTGGCGTGGTTCATGTTCCGCCGGTACGCTGACGGAGGATCAGTGCCCAGGACCTCCAGGCTGTACGGATCCCTCTCTGGGAATCCCTGCTGGGGTGGAGGCAGTGGGGCAGACAGGTCACTCCCAGGGCTTCCAAGACGCTCTGAGATTTTCCCAGCCATGGACTCCCCCACTGGCCCGCAAGGAAGGTAGTGAGACTCAGGGAGGACATAGCTCCCCAGTCCAGATGGCAGGATGGTCCCCCCAGGATACATCTGCAAGGGAAGGGAAACAACCACTTGTTACACAAAGTAAGGTATTGAGTGACATCATCCATAGTTTTTAATCATATTTTTTTTTAGATATATAAAAGATGCAATTACACGACTGAACAAAACCAGGAGAGAGAGACATTTACCATTGAGAGATTTGAAATCAATTAAATTAACAGATGCAGGCCCTTTTCTGTGCCCTGACCAGTGTTAATCGCTTAGTGCCCTACTTCAAAGCCTCTGAACCTTCCTTGCGACGTGATCCTGCATTTTATGCGCGAGGGAATTCCATCACGCAGACTCTCCCAACACCTCCCTCCAGCGTCGCTGCCCTGATTTCATTAGCAACCCCGCAAGTAAGCTTCTAGGGTATCACCATGTAAATATATTCCGGCCACCCACCCAGCGATAACCCCATTGTTCCGATAGTCCGGCCATTCTTCCCTCGCTTGTTTTGTCTCTTTTTAAGTCACTCACCGTCCGCCTTTTTTCTGTACCATGAAAGACATTTTGACAGAGGGGTCTTTGGGGGACACGACTGCTGCCCTCCGCTGCCTTTCTCAGTGGACGTTGTTAGTAATAATTCGAGGCATTAGGCTACCATTTCGTGTTCTTTTTGAACTCAGAAACGCCCCCCTGGTTATGGGGAGTTTGTAAGTCATACGCATCCGTCAGAAGAAAAAAAGGTCTTGGCACTATCATGGACTCGATCAATTAACTACCCTTAGACCACACACAGACTGAGTTGAACACAGACCTGTAGTCGAAACTCAATTTCCCGCTGAGGAATTATTATATCTGGCCTCGACTTAATGGTGCACCAAAGGAAAACTACTGCGCCAGAAGTGAAATAGGCAAACATAATAAGTTGCTGTCTTTGATTTAACTACAATTGGCACAAACTAGAGGGTTATGGGTACACAAGGACAATCAGGCAATTATTATTAAACGTTATGGCTGCTTTCATCCTGCCTAATTTTCTTGAGGCCTTGCGACACCACCTCAGATGCAATTGGAAAAATGATTCGTCTTATTTTTTTCCCCGTTTGTGATAGGACAACCAATTTTGATCAACTCTGAATCCATATATTCCAAATGATCTGTGCAGGCCTATATTATTCTTATTATTACTATTATTATTATTATTATTGACCTTATTATAGCCTAGGCTATTATTATTATTATTGTTATTATTATTAGGCTATTATTATTATCATTATTATTATTATTATTAGGCTTTATTGTTGCTGGTGCAGAAGATATTATTAATTAGCCTTAATGTTTTGATAGTCAATCTTAATTGTTTTGGAGACTAGACTTGCAATTGGATGGCTAACTTAAACTACAAATAAATGCAATTATCTTTTTATTGTAGTAAGATCTGTTTGACTTTCGGGTGATTAACAAAAATAACCTTAAGCTACAGTTTAAGAAAATGTTAAGTGAACGAAACGAAAGTTATCAAAGGATTCTATAACTTAGTCTACAAAAAGATTTTTCACATACCTCTTCAGGGTAATAGGTGGCCCACTCTTCCCCTTTCTCTCGTTTCACTCCGCTCATCTTTTAGCCCCAAATCCAAGCTTTAAAAACTAAAAATCCTTTAAAAGTGTTTTCAAATAGTCTGTTGTTTATCGAATGTCGGTCGGTCTCGTCACCACTCTGCAGATGTGAGAGGGAGCTTGTGCCAATGAGGGAGGAGTGAAGCCCACAGGTTCATTTGAAGATCCTCAGGTTGTTCCTCCGACTCTCCTCTTGGAATTAACCTCCCGCCCATTTTCTTTCGACCAACCCTTCTTTTTTCTTATTTAAAAACGTTTGTTGCAGAGTTTTTTTTTTTAACCCGCATAGTTTTGTGACTAATTGCCCTACATTTGATTAGCGACAACATAGAAATGGATCTAAATAAAATGTGCAGCTTTTATGTGAAGTCTGATGGGCCATATACCCAGATGTAATCATATGCTTAAACACACATTTATATTGTGTATACAATTGTATTATATGATGTATTAAAATGATGTATAATCCTAATTATTGCCAAAAGAATGTTATGGATATGATGTCTGGACTTAATGGTGATGGGATTAAATTATTATGATGAAGAAATACATAACACTGAAATATCATTTAATAGAACTGCTGAAGAATAATACCCTTATAATACCCTCAACACCCTCACAGTACTACTAAATCCTTAAGTGTAACTTTACAAATTTCACAATATTTCTGCTGATGTCTCATATCCAGAAAACTTCCAAGCATAACAGCCACACAGGATCATTCCACTGTATATGTATGGCAGAAGAAATCTAAAAACAATTCATCCTAAATGCAAAACTGAATAAAACAAATATCTTCAGAACTGTTGCACACATGTAAGACACATTTTAGACTGGTCTGTGTGAGATAATGTCCAATGGACACTGGGTAGAGGGTAAGGGACTTCCACAGGTGCAAATGGTTTAATTTTATTGTGTGTGTGTGTGTGTGTGTGTGTGTGTGTGTGTGTGTGTGTGTGTGTGTGTGTTTGTGTTCATTTCAGTAGTTGTAAAGCAGCCATGACTCATTTCTCACCACAATGAGACTGCTCTTTTTTTCTCTCTCTGTCCGCATGCATCTCTGCTGCTCTCTCCCTATTATTGAGGACAGCTGCTTGGCAGATTGGGGGTGTTGGGTGTCACTTTTATTGACCAAAAGCAAACATTTACTTTGCAGGCCATTTAAAAGAACCACCCTCTTGCCCCTCCCTTCCAGTCCCCCAGCCCAGCCCATAGACCTCCTTAGAGTAAGCTAAGACCAGAAAGGTCTATTGGCTCCATTTAATAACAAATGTGTTTCATCATGTCCAGCATAATACTCCATAAAATGTGAGGGCAGAATTATTCTGTGAAGAGAGGTTAGTCTGGTCATATCAAATTCACGTAATAAAGCCAATTTGCTTTGTTTGGTATGTTTTTGGAGCAAATGAATTCACCACCATTAAAGAATGGGAAATTGAATGTGGACCATGTTTGGAGTCTATAACTATGCTTGAATTTCAAAGGTCACTTCTGTCCTTATTTATAGCCTATTTCATCAGTACAGCAAAGTGATTCTTAAATATTTGGATAAAGGCATATTTACATGACTTTTAATGGCTAGCCAATTATTCCAACAATGGCTTTCGATAGATTTCGATAGATAAACAATCGATAGATTAATTATCCAACCAATAACAAAATCTGAAGACACACATTTTCACTTGGTCATAGAAATCTGCATAGCCTGTAAATGAAGCCAAGTGGGATTGTCTTTTGACTGATCTATGACATCAAGCCTGCATGGTGCAATAATCTATGGATAAGAAGAAAATGGTGACACGATTACAATTGGAGACTTATGCTGATCATATTACCTATTCATTAAGCCTCGTTTAATGACTGGCTGAGGTGCCAGACTTGCGCCTCAATAGGAAACAATTCATTACGCAGTCAGCTTAATTAATGGTGCCAATAAGCGTTTCTGTGCCTCATCTCTCATTGGGCTAATAGGCTTAAGCACCTCTCAATAACTTTAAGAATACCTCTTGCATTTCTTTGCTGTTATTTTTCAGGTGTTTACGGATGTTAGGCTATATCAACCAACGAAAATCGCCACATAAAGCTTACAGCCCACACGCCTAACTTATTTCCCATACACTTTGAGACAGAGTTCTTCCATTCCAGTAGATGGCGACAAACACTATAAAGTTCTTAATTGTCGCGCCAAGTAGACAGAAGGAAGCCGAAGAAAGACGTCTGTCCAATCATATTACGATTTTGTCTTTGCTTCCAAAAACACATGCCAAAAACAAACATTTGCATCCTACTCAGAGGTCCGAAAGATTTCAAGGTAAAGAAATTGGATTATGCATCTGTTTTTACAGATTATGATGAATAGAAAACAATTTAGCCTAGGCCTACGTTGATTGAAATACATATTTCAACATAGTTGCAGGTTGGACTTAACTACCAAGCAGTGGTGTAGTGTAGTTAGCTGTGTAGTAGTGATATATTGTGATGTAGTTAGCTGTAGTGGGTATACTGTGGTCAACCCCAAATGTGAATACATATCCTTGCCTATTTTAAGTGGGTAGACTGAGATGGTGATTCTTTGTAAGTGGGTACACCGCGTAGTCCTGCATATCTCGCAGACTACACACTGCTACCGAGCACTTTCCATGTTGAATTAGCTGATACGCAGCATGCTAGGTTACGTTGTAGAACGTCAACACCCTAATTACAACAGTTTATTCTATGCCTATATTTGAGCTATACACTTTGAACCATTGCACACTTTGTTTGCATGTTAAACATACTACTCTTTTCCATAGCATGTCAAACAGCAGTGTGACTACGGTACAGCTAGGCTCTGTTAGCCGAGCGGATAAACTGCCAATTCACCTTTTACCTTGTGAGATTGAACGCGACGGACCTGCTGAAGTATCCCAGTATTTCACCTCTGCTGTTAAAGACCGCAAACACGGTCAGTGGCATGGGTGCAACTTATTTGAAATCAAATAGTTCGTTGTTTTTGTTATAATAACAACTGATGATGGAACTGTGCACACTTTTCAAAATGGAAATGTCTATTATTGTTGCAGAATTGACTGTATCCTTTAGGGGTCGAGGGTTGAAAGGCCAGGAGGTGAACTGTCCTCAAGGCTACACAGGTCTTGTTCTGAAACAAGTCCATAAACCAAGCTCGGATCAAGAGGTGATCATGAGGATTAACACTCGTGTTTGTGATCTGTTATTTGTAAACGGTGCACAGTACACACACACACACACACAACCATATTCAGATTTGTAAGATGACAGATCATCATTGGAGCTTTAACTGTCATCTCATTCTCATCTGTTTGTACAGGATGGTGTAGTGAAAGTTTCGTCCGTATTCCATGACCTCACATATTGGAACCTGGAGACTCCTCCCTCATCTGATGATGGAGTTGTCATGGCAATGGCATGGCCGACAATAGCAGATGCAGTGAGTTTTTGTTTTTACAGGGTTCCCTGTAATTCCCTGGCATGGAATTTCAGAAAGTCTATTTTAGACATAGCCTGGCTATCACCAGACTAAGCTCAATCGTTTAAGATTGAACATTAGTCTGAGGAGTCTGCGTTGTAGTCTGAGGAGTCTGCATTGTATTTCTACTGCACAAGAGGCATGATCAATGACGATGGGCATAGTTAAAATGATTGTATGCATTTGGATAGTCCTTCAACCAATCAGGCCAACAATCTGGGTGCTCTTGGTGGATAAGCCAGTTTGTGATTGGGACATGGAAAGTCAGGGAAATGCATCATTTTTGAAGCAAAGTCATGGAACATCAGGGATTCCTTTTGTGCCAGTTGAAAATGTACTTGCCAAAATGCATTAATACAATTAGTTCCACGCAGAATTGGTGTAGTTAGTAATCTAGTTATTAGCTGTACTGCTCGCTTGAGTAGCCCAACTTTGTTTATTCTATGCCCATTTATTCAGCTCCTGCTCTAAGAAAGTTAAAGATTATTTAACCCTATGCGGTTGCTCTGAAATCATTGGTTGATGTATTGCTCCACTCATTATATAGTATGTCATGGAAAATCAGGAACAAGTCATGGAATTTTACACTTGACTTAGAATGGGAACCCTGTTTTTAATGCCCAAATATGCGGTTAAACATGTCTCTCATGTGTAATGTAGTTGACTAGTGTGACTAAATTCAATGTTGTTGTGTTTGCAGATCCATGGGCCAATAGAAGACTAAAAGAAGGGGGAAAAAAACAATGTAATGGAAATAATCCAGTTCCATCATGTTTACTAGTGGGACACTTCAATACATTTGTTTTAGAATGGAGTTGAGATGTATAGTTGCCATCTTAACTGAAACAGCCATGCCTCTGTTTATATTTTCTGCACTTGTTTTTTAATGTCAGATTTGTGGTCCATTTTAGTACATAATACAAAATGTTACATTAAAATATTCTGTTGTTTTGTCAATATTTTCAAAAACACTTGATCATTTTGTAAACTGCAACAGCATTATTTATTTAACAATTCAGTAAGTCACTCACTGGTTTTATTTACGATGGCAAAGAAATATTTTACCGGTTTTCACAGAGTTGACTAGAAATGTTTTAAAAGAGAAATGGTGATGACACATTCCTATAGGCATTATTAAAAGTATACACACGTTACTCTGCAGTACTCCCCTTTGAACACAATAACTCCTTGCTGTAAGCCAGATATTTTAGTCTTGCTAGTGTATTTGGTGGTGGACACACACAGCAAACACACAAGTTGCAAGACCAAAATTACCTGAACACCGTCCCATTAAATCACACTATGAACGTAAGCAGCCATTAAAATTCGAAATCCTAAAATTCTCCATACACATCCTAGTTTTTCTCTCTTTAATTCATCATAATTCTGTTTTCAGTTGACCTTCTCTCTCTTGATTCTCCACTTACAGGTCATTGTTTAAAATTGAGTCAAATACACTAAAAATACACCTATTGTTGATGTGAGCAAGACTGCTTTGTGACACCATGATACCAGTTTGACTTATCTGAAGATAAAACAGACACACATGAACATTAAGGGATCCGTTGCGTCTATGTCTTGTGGACAGCTGTACAGTGATTTGGTAGACGTTACGTCTGCGGTGGGGGCTGAGTCAGATCATCTCCCCCAGGGTCGTTCTCCCCCCTCTGGCGTTTCGCTGGCAAATCATGATCATGCGCCTTTCTGATATGCCGGTACAAATCGCCCGACTGTGTATAACTACGATAGCAGTAGCGACACTCAAAGGGCCGCTCTCGCGTGTGGACGATAGCGTGCCTCCGCAGCGTGTACGCACAGGAGAAGGTCTTTCCACACGTACTGCACGTTGGCACGTCCTCCACATAATTCCCGAGGGAGTCTTGGAATTCCTCGAAGTAGACACCCTGGTGCTCAGACTGATGGGACCCAGATGGGAAGAGAGAACCGGGAAAACTCGCAGGGTCTGAGGAGGAAGCGCTATGACCCTGCGGCGACATGGGGAAGGAGAGAGGCTCCTGGTGCTCAGAGATGTGCGCCAGAGGATTGGAGACCATGAAGTGAGTCCCGGCCAACTCCTCCATGTCAGGATTGCTGTCGTCAAAGTGCATGGCCTCCCTGGACAGTTCCGGAGCTCCGGTGCCGCTCAGCTCACGCCTCCCTTCCGCTTCCTCTAACTCTTCGTCTGAGATCACGATGGCCTCCACCTTCACCTTCACCCCGTCCTCTTCAGATTCCCTTTGCCTCTCTGGAGACGGAGATGAAGGACGGTTGCTTGCACTGCCCACCCTCACCCTCACGAAACCCTGCCTGGGCTCCGTTTCCGTCCGAGCCTGCGTGCGGTGAGGAGGGGACGTGGCGTTGCCCAGGCCTGGACTCTTCAGGGGAGGCGCAGCGAGGGCTGGAGCTCCCTGGCTCGAGCGTCGTGCTGAACCGGAGCTGCTCTCCGAGTGTCCGTCTTGCACAGGGCTGAGTCTGCCGCCATCTCCGGCATGAGCCACAATGACCACCGCTGACCCCATGGACTGGTTCTCTGTGGTGTTGAGAGGTTGATGAGATTGCTGCAGCGACGAGGAGGACAGGTTACTGTTGGTTCCGCAGTATATTTCAGTGGTGCTGCAGGGACTAGAGAGAGCGGACTCCTGATTTCCTGTCCGTACTGGTACTTTCCTTCTGCCTGAGACTGCACCAGATTCCCCTATTGCAGGGAAAGAGTCCATGCCTGGCTGGGTAGTGTCCGCTAAATCTGGACTACCCGCCCCACTGCTGCTGTCGTCCTGAATATTGTGAACATTAACTGTCCGAGTGTCGGCCTTTAAAGAGGAAAACTGGTGGAAAGGCGACCTCACCGACGTTTGTCCAGACATTGTAACTGCTACTACCTTGGCAGACCCTCCGGGCGAACCATCCTGTGCCCTACTTCCACTAGTCCCCACACTGGCGACAGTCCCCCTGGAGCTGACAGTGACTACGCTGGCAGGTCCTCCAAACGCAGCCTTGGGGTCCACTTCCTCAGCCCTGGTGCTGTCCGCTTCAGCCAGGCCACGGCCCTGCAGTCTCTTCTTGCACACCTGCACCACGTCGTTCATGTGCAGGAAGCTGGCTGCCGCCAGCACATCCTCCGGGGGCGGATGGGTGGCAAGCTTCAGCACCCCCTCATACATGAAGTCCAGCAGCAGCCCAAAGGCTGCCGGGGTAACGATCTGCCCGTTGATGGTGACCACCGTTTCCCTACGGGGCCCTGAGGAGCTGGCACTGGTGCCCAGTGGGTGTTCAGAGTAGAACATGTGGAAGAACGGGGAGCAGGAGGCCAGTACGGCACGGTGGGCTTGGAAGCGCAAAGGACCCACCTGCACTAGACAGTCACACAGGAAGCCTTGCTGCTGCTGGGAG
Organism: Sardina pilchardus; assembly: GCF_963854185.1. NCBI lineage: Eukaryota > Metazoa > Chordata > Actinopteri > Clupeiformes > Clupeidae > Sardina > Sardina pilchardus. The sequence goes on from NC_085014.1 coordinate 24,045,552, forward strand.
CGCAGGCTCGCCAGGAGCTGCTGACTGTGCCCTGGGAACTCCATCAGCACCTGAGGTAAGAGAGAACAACATTGAGTGTGTGTTGAAAGGAGTGCCAGTTGATAAGCTTGAGAGTTGTGTTTCAGACAAAACGGAATTGGTTTCAACAGACATTCGTGTCGGAGGGAGAAACCTGAATAACCAAAAAGGGGTAAACCTTACCAGCCAACAGAGTAGTACTCCTACATAGACCAAAGAGAATTTCACTGTTTGTCTGTGAGGGCAGGGGAGTCTTATACTCTTGAACTGACGTCCGCCTCAAGCAACAGTTGAGATTTCCCAGGAAATGTGTGTACGGTCTTCTTCCATGGAAAAAAATGTTGAATGGAAGCTGTTTCAGGAGAAGTGAAAAATATCCCCACATTAACTGTGTATATTAGTCAGTACAAGCACGTTTTGCGTTTCATTGTTTCAGTCCTCTGCAGAACAATACAGGTCGTAGCGAATGAATTGGGCATGTATGAAGAAAGTTAATTATTTGGACAAGGGCGATAAATGTCCATCACAACACAGGGTAAACGTCAGCAATAACTACGTTACTACGAGTATATAGCATACGGTTGCTAACTAGAAACGTTGCTTTTGTTTACTGGCCAGATGTTTTGTAGGCTAGCAGACCTCGAAAAACCTCTAAGATGTAGGTTTACTCAAACGGTTGAAAGATAGATTACCAGTCATTTTTTCTCATATGGTAACAAACGGCATTCCAAAACCAACCAATATTCACCAGCTGGCATAATAACTGTGTTTCTCACCTGTTAAATAGATATTTTACGCTGAAAACCTCCTTCTTCGTTGGGTGTAGCAGTGTAACGTCAGTGTTTGAAATGTATACTGACATCTACTGGTTTGACAGTAAAGAGCAGGTACGTGTGTGTTTATGTTCCGTCAGAGAACGACGACTTGGTTGTTTGTTCCGTGTTGTAGAACTAGTCATCATCGTGAGAGATTGTGAACAGACGCCCGTGGAACTGTCAGGCAAAAGTCTTTGAGTACAAATCTTTTACTGTCTATGGTACAAATAGACTCCAGAAACTGGCCAAAATGTTTTACTAGTAAAAATGAATTGTTCTTTTAGTGTCCATATTGTCTACGTTCTGGTAACAGCAGAGGGTTAAAGCGCGAGTTTAGTTCAAGGATCTTTGGTAACAGTGTCTTGGCTAATTAGCAACGAATGCCATATCCCACAAAACTAAAAGCCGGAGTGCTTCGGGTTAATGCACATTGTAAGTGATTCATAGCTTCAGTTTTTCTTAGCCTCTAAATTATGGATATGCGGAGACGTGGAAGGGGAAAGAGAAGTGGTAACCGAGGCAGGGAGGTGAGATATGGCGATGCCCCATGGTGTGGTGTATATATAGCCTAGCACCTCTAAATAAGGATAGGCCAGTGACAGTGTGGTTTGATTCAGTTAGTATTTTTCTTTTCCATAGGACACGCCAGATGTGCGTTTATCGAAATCAATGTCATATGCGCTGCGTCACGGATCTAGTAAAATGGGGCTGCACATGAACCCAGGTAAGAAACCTCAGTATAGCTAAAGGCACCATAAAGTAAATCAACATGCCATGTCTTGCCTGTTGGACATACCTGGTGGTGTTTGCTAACGTACACCCAATGCTGTTTTAAATCCCCTTTTACAGATGGCTTTGTATTTGTGGATGATCTCCTCTCACATCCCCAGTTTCGGTCATTCTCACTGGAAGATGTGGAGAGAGTGGTGGCCAATAATGACAAGCAGAGGTTCAAACTGTGCAGGCACAAAGAGAATGAGCGGCTGCAGATACGAGCCAATCAGGGCCACTCAGTACAAGTAAGCGTAGCCTAGGCTACTTCTCTAGGGAGTTATGTCTTTTAAGTCTGTGTGTCTGACAGGTGATTTTAATTAAAATTGGTGGAGGGGTTTTGGAGTAGATCATATTTCTCTCCCTTTAATATTCCCAAATGCATATTGGCTCTATAGGAGGTGTGCACTCTCAGATTGTCCATCTAACATTAAGAACATGAACTGGTAAATAGGAGTAAAGAACAAAGCATAAACATTTCCAGAGTTGGAGAGCTGTCTTTGCATTCCAACATTTTTGTTGAAAGGTGGCAGATCTGGAGCTGAGAGCAGTGCACCCTGAAGCTCCGGACCTCCCTCAGGAAGGAATCCATGGCTCCTACCTGAAACACTGGCCCTCCATCCGCAACCAGGGCCTGAGCAGGATGGGCAGAACACACATACATCTGGCATCTGGACTGCCAGGAGAACAGGGAGTCATTAGCGGTGGGATCACTGGGGATTTCATTCTCTTGCAAGGATTCATTCAGACTCAGAGAGCTGTGTTTTATGTGTTTTGTTGTTTTTTATTCCTGATGGAAATGGGAAATTATTTAGTGAGGTGAGAACTTAGGCTACTCCAGAAGAAGATACTGACAAATTAATGTTTATTTGACAGGTATGAGGAAAAACTGTGACGTGGCCATTTACATTGATGTCCCTAAAGCCATATCAGGTACGAGCAATGGTTGATTGTGTCCACATCTTTAAGTAAAAAGATTTGTCTCAGCAGAAAAAGATCATTGTTATATATTGTCCCTCTCTGTTTCACAGACGGCATCCCGTTCTTCTGGTCAGAGAATGGAGTCTTACTGACACCTGGTGACTCGGAGGGAAAACTTGCTCCCTGTTACTTCCGCAGAGCTGTGCAGCTCAAGCCCTCTCGTAAGTCAGCTGCTGCTGTTAAGTATTTCTCTTATGAGGTCTCTTAGGATAAAATGATATTTCATATGATTGTATATAGCCTCATGAATAACCCCTTTAAATTATTTACTTGTCTTCACATTTGTCTCTTCAGAGTGTGAACTGCAGCTGGAGTAGGTGGTCCTTGACATAAATGGAGCCATATGACTGCTTCAGCGGCTTTTCACACAGTGGTTAGACCGTTACCATGACTACAGCTGCATTTTTAAAAGTGACAAAACCACCAACACGTATCTCAACAACATCCCCTGTTGATAATGCAGGTGTTTCCTTTCAGTACAACTCTGCAATAATAAGATGCTATGGCGTTAGATACTTACATAACACAGATACTTACTTAACTTCAATGAATGACCCAAGTCTGATTTGGCAAGTGCTATCAAACCGGAGGCAGACGCTAACTGTCATTTTTGGCAACTGAAAGTATGAGCATGTGTGTTATAGATAGGAACACGCGAGTGCTTATAAACTATACCACCAAGTACTTATGAGTGCCTCTGCAGACCAAGCCAGTGGTTTCCTGACTTGTCATTCAAACAAATGAATTTGTGGCCTGTGTTATGTACTTAGTCAACTGTGTTGTTCTAAGTGTGATGAAGGTTTTTTTTAAAACAACAACGTGTCCTGCTTTTCTTGGACATGCTGTTTATTTGAAGAGTAAATTGACAACCTATGAACATTTTCTTAGTTTGTAAAATGTACAGTTTGAACTGTGCGGAATTCAAGATAAGATATTGTGTTTAGTGTCCATTTTAGGTACCTGTTATACTTCCTTTTCTGAGTTCCTGAAATATTGAAAATCTGGGTGTGACCATTTCCGTCTGTGCATATAAGAATATCGAGTGCTAAATGATGAAATGTGTTGTGAGGCACAGTCCCTGCAACATTCCGTAACCAAAGGGAAGTTAAAGCACTGTTCCTTTCTATGGTGCTTGTGTGGTGATTCAGGTCTCATGATAAGGTATATTGTGCTGTTGTATTGTTACACTACAAAAAGTAGGAGAGAATATGTCAAGTGGAAATTTAGTTTCAAACCTAAGTATATAATACATTATTTATTTTTAAGTTGTCAGTGATATGAGCAATAGAGATTATTTAGTTTCCATAACAAACCACAGTGCCATAGCCTACAGCTCACACAGTCTGTGTGAGTTGTTCATGGAATGCAAGTGTAGCCTATAGCTGTTTGTGTGAAAAGAGTTTGAAGTGATAAATACATCCACAGTTATGCTCTCATGTCTTTAGAGGGCCTCATGGCCTCCAGTAAGTTTGTGGAAGAGCTCCTCATTCAGGGTGTCGCTCTGGTCACGACCACGAGTGGACATGAAGATGTATCCGCCGATGTACTCGTGGACGATCTTGCAGTTAGCGTTCACGCAGCCAAATGCAATGTTTATGTTTCCATCAAACTCAATGGCCATCTGATCATAGAGAAGGGAGACAGTGAGTACCGGGCATGAATGGCATCTGATATTTCAGGAAATAAATATTTAAATATAAATATACAATTTCTTTCATTGTATTTAATGGGGGGATTAACACAGACCAGATCTTTTTAATTACTACCTTGTGGAACAGTCTAAAAACGTCTTCATTGGATGACTGTTAGCTCACCTGTTTGATGTCCCAGTTGACATTCCACTGCCTCATGTTGTTGTAGCGCCAGGTCTTCACCACATCCCCCACTCCTAAATCTATACGGATGAGGCGATTGTTGGCAATGCCCAAGACCTCGTCCTTCCGACTGCCCTTAAACCTGAAAAGAAAGAGTGATGTTTTTGTGGTCATGCAAAGGTACAGGGCTTTGGTCTAATTGTCCAGATTCCAGATCTGTTTTTATTCTGTCCAGAGTCAATCAACCTAAGCAGACAAAATCGATGCTGTGGCGTTCCCTCACTGTCTCCACAGTGCCTGATTAAACCTAATGCTCGTTTGTCTACAAGAAACAGAGACTGCATAATGTTCTGACCTGACCATGAAATATGAAATGCCAAAGTCAGATAGAGCCTGCCAGATCTGCAAGAACTTCAAAATGGCCGCCATGAGGGGCAGCTGGGCCACATTCTGGTATGCCTCGAGGATGCGTGGTGTCAGCTGGAGGAAGAGAGAGAACACTCTGTTGATATGAATTCTAATGTGCATACTGTATATCTGAACACTTAATCTATTGAATGTCTATGCAGTCATTTCCTCGAACAATGTCAAACAGTTAAGCTCCTGAAGGATCTTTTTTCAGTGTAGATGAATCATCTTTGTCACATAATGGATGAGCTCATCTAAAAGCATTTTTGCTCCAGAATCCTCTTTCATCCTTGATTTGATACATGACTCTGTGACTCTGTCAAATAAGAACAGCTAAATGTATTTGTTTTGGATCGGACTCCTCTCCTCTGCACTCTGTCTTGAGGGAGATAAAAGGTAGAACTAATGTACCTGCTTGGCCTTGAACTTCTTATGATAGCGTGGTGAGACCAAGCTAAGGGTGTTGATGCTGTCGTCGGTCTGGGTGACCTGGGCTCCTGGGTTGGTGCGCTGCATGGACAGGAACGTCTGGATGCTCTTCACCTCGCTGTCAAACGAGCTGTCCGCCATAGTCAGGCCTTTGGAGGCCAATTTACAGGCAGCCATCCACTGAGCATACTGCTTCTCCTGAAGGGGAAGGAATTGTGAAATCAAGCCACTTCACACAGAAACGCAAGGTCTTGAAGAGGACATCAGTGATGTGAAAATATATCAGACTGACAGGGCATGTTTTTGGTTCCCCTTTTAGTATCCCTTCTTAGGGAGTTCTGTAGTGTGGGCGGTAATGGTTTCTGATGCTTCTGGCATTTTACTGGCTGAATATGAAACGAGCCTACCATGTCCTTGGTCTTCTCTCAGAGCTACATTACAGAAAGGCTGCTCACATTATCACAGCGCAGGTACACTTCGTTCATGCCCTCCGGCGCAGGAATCAGAAGTTTAATGCAGAACTTCTGCCCAGCAACATTCACGTCAGGGGCCACTTCACTGCCTGCAGGAGGATGGATTCATGGCCACTTATACATCTAAAACATGTCCATGCTCTTGAGAAAATTTTGGAACATTAACATATATTTTGTATCTCAAATATGTATACCTTTTAAATTCATTTGCTGAATGGGCTCCCCGTAGCTTTCCTCTTGACTCTTGAAATAGGAGATTGATGTGTCTTTAAACTTACACCAATACTGCTTGTAACCTTTTAGTGTAAGTCGTTTAGGCCTGAATAAAAGGAAGAAATTGTCAATGAAGTGAATACTGAAATCTTACTTCTGGGATTTGTGGTCCAACATAAGTGAGAGCTCCATTTAAACTCACCTGAAGATTTTTAGGTATTCATTCAATTCAGGTGCAGTCATATTTTCCTAAAATTTAAAGCAAATGTTATGCATATAGATATTTATTTAATTGGTGGCTTTCTTAACAAATTTGCATATTGACATTATACTAGTGTCATTGTGAACAGAGATGCTGTTTTGGACATTGTCAAATCAAGGCAAGTATCTTAAAACAGATAATCTGATGAACTAAAACAAAAAATAAAACATTATATGATCAATATCCAATGAGCAGTGTCTGATATTATTACAGATCCAATCAAGAAGTGTTGACATTGACATGCACAAAGCAGGAAGTGGGGTGTGTCCCTCACCAACAGCTCGTTTGCCGTGCTCTCCACTCCCATCTTCACCTCCAGGGACTGCAGGGCAGAGTCCAGGTCCTCCAGCCCAGAGTTCAGCGCCTGCGCATCCGACTGGGACACTTTCCCAATGTGGTACTGCAAGGCAGAGGACAGGGGGAGTCAGAGAGCTAGAGGATGAGGAAGGATACCTGCGTGATTCAGAGGTGAAGGAAGTGCTGGGTGTATAGGGCAGCTATTCTGATGCATAGTTTCAGTAACTCTGAGTCTGCACATAACTGGATGACACTGTCTTCCTGACGAAGTGTTGGTGACGAGATGGAACAATTGTTCTAAAAATAGGAATGTCAAGTATTAAAGTGTTAGGCAGGCTGCTCAAAGGGTGTACACCTCAGACATGCACATTGCTTTCTTTTTCATTTTGTTTGAATTATTTAGAATAGGCCTATACAGTATTATTACAGACAGTACATGTGTTTTACACTATATTTTGTGCTATTGGTGTTATTTTAAAATATGAGTGTTGTGTGATAATACTGATTGGGTCCTTGAGATGGGTTTTATTTTATTTATTCAAAAATATGGATGATATTCAATCGCTTAATTCTTATTTAATCCCCAGTCTGGCTCTAGAGAAAAGGATTTGACCTAATCCAAGATTATCCACAATTAAGTCTGTCATTTTTGGCGGAGCTATAGTTACTCAATGTGGTGATGATGTTGTGATTCATCCCAAAAGGCTGATGTGTGTCGGCGGCTGTCTTTTTGTGCCCCCACCTGAAGTGCACCGAACAGCATCATCTCCTCCTCCGTGCAGTCAACGTCCTCCAGCAGGATGGCCCAGCGTGCCTGCTCATACATCTGAGTCAACCTCACAACGTCATACTGAGAGGGAGAGAGAGAGAGAGAGAGAGAGAGAGAGAGAGAGAGAGGGAGAGGGAGAGAGAGAGGTGGCTGAGACTTCGAATGGTAAAACTGATTGACAGCTCAGTGAGTTGATTACAGTGCCACACACACCTTGGGCTCCAGATCATACAGGGTGTAGTATTTGAAGCGGAGCGTGAGCTTGTCATTCTCTTGAATGCCCTGCTGCATGAGAGAGCGTGAAGAGTCCAGCCACCTATATATGCACACAAGGGCAAGAGAGCCATGTCATCGTATCATTTCATCCAGCCATTGGTCTACATTTAATACACATGACAACTGAACGGACAGCTGCTACTAATGATACATTCTCAAGCATGAGCGCTTAGGATGGCAGGTCTGCTGCCTTGTAATTGTGCTCTAAATACACATTAAAGTCACCCAGGTCAAAAGTGCGGGGAGTCAGTGAGGTAAATGTGGTGACAGGTGGTGTCATCACACTCTCAGGAGGAAGTGTTGGCTTGGCCAGCAGGCGCTTGTGGTACCTGGTGTGGATGTGGGTTTTGTCCACTATGCTGGCAGGCCGGTACAGTTTGGCGAGCGTCTCGGGGGCCGGAGAGGGCTGGCTGACTGACAGCATCTTATACACGGCCTCGGTCTTGGGAGAGTCGGCGAAATGAGCCGGCATCCCATTGTACAGGCACTGGACTGAAACTGTAAGATCAAGAGCAGTTAGCATTGTTAGCTTATAGAAATGGATTGAGTCTATATGACAAAATGTTTATGACTTTGCTCATGTTATAGTACTATATGTTGTATCAATAAAGGATAAGCCAAATAGATAAAGTGCCATATTTTGAGATGTGAAGAAAACTGATAGCCTTAACAGAATTGTACAGTTCATCAATATGTTGGCAACTCTTAATCAGGCAAATGAAATGCTGCCGCATCTACCAGAGGTCAAGGGAACGTCTGTGATGTCATAGATCTCCTCTGTAGAATTTTTATCTTTCTTTTTCTTCTTTTCTTCTACTGGCCGCAGCAGAGACAGCTCCTCTGGGTGACGGATGTCTTTGTGAGAGAGGGATTAAATAAAGAAAATGACAGGAAGTCAAGGTTAGCACAAAATGCTGGTGTGTCCTCCTCTGTATTTCAAGAGATGAGGTAGACTAACTGCTACAGTCAAGTCAGCTCAGACTCACTCAAAACCTTGCATATATCTATCACTGTACGGAACACAGGCGCCGCGAAGCTGGCAAGCATCCGCAAGGTCACCCCGTTGGGCAGGCCCAAGTGGAGGGGCTTGTGCTGGGCAGAGAAGATGAGCTTGGCGTCCGCATGGATGCCACACTTGTCCAGTGTCCAGGCTGTGTGCAGGAGCCAGCGCTGCTTCTGTTCCCACCACAGGGCAAAGTCTGACCAGTCCTTCTTCATCTCTGAGACAGGGGGAGGTAAAAGGGGGTTAAAGGTCTTCTTTTGCCATTGCCATTTTGACTGAGGTAGGCCTATGAGTTGTTGACTGATGGGAAACACTGTGTTCTCTTCAAGGGGAACCTGGTTATGAAAGTACAAGAGGGACAGAAAAAGAACTGAACACTTACGGCTCTTCTCAACTACTTTGAATATCACGCCACCGATGTGGAGATCTGATGTGACACTGATAGTGATGGGGGGTGAGTCTGCACTCAAGTCGTCTACAATAACCGAGAGATCCCATGCCGCCATACTGAGGAGAGAGACGAAGAGCAGCAAAGAAAGGAAAACGGACAAATCAACACACATACACAATGCACCACCATGTAGCCTATTTGTGTGTTTGGGTTATTCTGAGGGCTGTCAAGTTAAAGGTGACAAACCCTTCCTGTTTCTAAGTAAAAAAAAACAATCACATGGAGTCATGCTTCCTCTTTCTGCTAGCCCTAGCATCATGGACCCACACCCTGCCAGTTACTGTCTCTATGTGTGTATGTGGGTTTGTGATAAAAAGGTCTGTTGTCACTCCTTGTAACTGCTATGAGTAACATTACCGTACATTATTCAACATTTCCCACAGGATTTAAAAATTCCCTCGGGATGAGTAAAGTATATCTATCTCTATATATCTCTCAATGTTCTCAGCAAGTAGCAAAATTATTTTCATTTGATCAATTTGTTCTGTACATCCATCCTTATACGGTATGATCTATTCATTTTTGTGAGAAGTTATCATTGCAACCCAGTCATATTTCATAAAAGGCAGAGAAATCCCAATATTCTCATCCAAAAGAGATATGTCAATATTAGGCTACATCATCACATTTCAGTCATAATTCCATTTCAGGACATTCACTCCAGAGAAGGATCATGTTTTTAAGGACTGTTCTGTCAAGGTGTACTATTTTTTAAAAAGGACAGAAAAGTCTGCACACTAAAGCTCCAATATTCTTTTTTCTTTTTATTCACCACATGTGACGTTTCGGGACACACTGCCCGAAGGTGATGGTGATGTGGAGAATAAAAAGAAAAAAGAATATTGGAGCTTTAGTGTGCGAACTTTTCTGTCCTTTTTACTGTTGCTTTTTGAGTCCAGCACCTACTTTTTTAAATATTCAGATGTGCGCACCCGCTTCTACACTAAAGGTGAACTATTTGAACATTTACTGTATAGCTAAACGTTTGGTATATGGTATTCACTGGTATTAGAAATATGGTTTATATTTCCGTTGTCTCTGTGCAGTTGACAATAACCACTCATGCTGATACTCAATACAACCCAAATACAATCAATAACATATCTCTCATACCTTTCCCAGTGCACTGCTTTGGAATATCAAGTGTGATCTCCTGTTGGATCCCTCTGGTTGAATTCTCTGGTACACCTGGGACCTTTCTCAAGCACAGTGCACACTCATATGCACACGAACACTCACTAGGTGTTTATGGGCTGTGTCGGAGTGTGTGGCTTTGGTGTGAGTATGTGTAGCATGTGTCAGGGCTGTCTGGGGAGGGTCTTCCTCTTTTGTAACCTTCTGTGTAACGGAACTGTATGAAACCACGACCTGCAGCTCAAAATGCATCACCCAGGGTGTGTCCAAAAAGGCTCTGTTGCAGACAGTTGTCAAAATGCGTGGGCTTGGTTTATTGTAATTTCAGAATGACTGTACTATTACACAGTGTATGAAAATACAAATGTCCAAAAGCAGTAACTGAGACTGCTCTTTACATGAGCATATCAACATAGTCACTAATTTCGTCCACTAATGGGATATTGGTTTAGTTATTAGTCTAGAGTATTTTGAGTCTGTTTTGTGTTATATCTTTGTGTCTCACCCTATAGCCTGCTATTGCAAAATTGTGTTGAGATCTGGACAGAGTGAAGGTCATGTCAGACATGTCAGAAACCCTATTAATTCAATACTTTTCTGTGCAGCTCATGTGTGCGCTCCGCCGATAGGGGCACTGTAGGATTTTGTATCCCTATCACATTCCCCCTTCAAAAATGGTACGGTCCATATTGTTCATGCGCATCTGTTTACACGGAACTGAACTTCCCACACACTCCATATTTGAAATTTTATGGAATGGACAGGCGCGATCAGTGTGTAGCCTAGTTGTTTAAAACACCAAAACTGGTGCCAAGGAGCGAGCAGTGCAATCCTTGCGCTGTCTGAACCCGGTAGTGCATAACTACCCCGGTCAGTCAGTGGCAACATTATGGCGTTTCACATGTCAAAACTTACTCTACGATTACCAAAATCAATCCGCTTTGGTTTGCGTCCAGTTAACGGAACTTCAACTAAGCATTCCTGCATTGACCTTAAATTTACCAATATAACGAGCGCTGCGAACAGTCGGTCATTGCACTCAGTTTTCCGTCGGGCAAGTGAGAGTTGGTCGGCAAATTACCGACTTGTAAAACCCAAACAGAGCAATTTCAGGTGGGCTGTGAGTACGGCCAAAAGGTTGGAGAACTTCTCATCAGCGTCGCTGGCCTCAAAGTCATTCCATTTGAAGAGTGTCAGTACACCCATTAGGAATAGTTGGTCCCGTTCATATACGGTAGTCAGCGTCCTTGGGTTGTCCACCGGGGTTATTGCGGCGTTGCACACCAGTGTTCTGCTTGCCATGTCTGAAACGATTGACCTGGACTCGGACAGGACCGCCTGGCAGGAGGCAAAGAGTGAGTCTCGTGGTGGAAATAAAGTTTGCATTACTTAGATGCAGTATGGCAGTGGCTGACAGCTGTCTGTGGTAAAAGTACAGACAGTCAAAGCAACAATAAACTAGTAGCCTACTTCATAAAATGTATGTTGTAACCAATATCCAAGTATGACATGACCTTTGACACGTATACCCTGCATTTGTTTCTTATTAGTCTACTGAAAATAATACACCTTGTGACACATTCTCACTACACTGACGTACGGCATGTTTATTTATTAAGTAGCCTAGCCTTTCATGTAAATATAACGCTGTCCCGTCATAATTCTTAAAAGTTTTGCCAGCATGTTTAAATGATAGCCTCAATGGTTTTGCAGCATTAAAACACCCTCTTAGTAATAGGATCAGGATGCCTTGACATCAATAAAAATCACAATGAACACATAGATCATTGAAGAATAGAACCCATGTCTGCTATTAAAATATCCCTCACTGTTTCAGGCGTACTCCTCTCTGCCAGTCAGGAGAAGAGGCGAGGACACTACAAGATTGACTACCTGCCCTTGGAGAAAATACCTGTCTGGGCTTCAAAAGGTGTTTGCCTCATGTTTGCATATTTATTTGTTGCTTTGATTAGTAGGCTACAGCAGTATAAATTATACTTTACAGATAGTTTCTACTCATTGCTATTTTTTTTATTTTTCTTTAAAATGTTATGTAGGATGTATCCTGTCTGGGTTAGCACATTCTTCGTAGCACCTTGGGATATTGCTGGAAAGGTGCTACAGTGGCATGCACATGCTTGGACACCTGGTCAACAATTTTACAACGTAAAATGACCTGATCTCCAAAAAAAAGCATACAGTTAAAGATAAAGCATTGTTTTTAACATTTTAAGAAAGATTAGTAGGATTTTTGTGTTCATTTAGAATGCAGAAAGAAAGGAGAGGAATACCTTTCTAAAAATGTGAACAACCCAAGAGATTTGAACTTTCAGATAAGTTTAATCAATATTTTAGAGCAGAGTTAGAGAGCTCTTCTTTGAGCTAAGACTAAGAGACTAGGTGATGCAAACCTTTTCCCAATAGCCTAATGACCTAACCATTATCATCATCTGTGGACTAACCTCTGCATGCAATAATGGCAGAATTAAAATGTGAATATTATTCATCAATGGGTGTGTGAGGGAAAAAACTCTGATGCTTGTCTTTCACAACTCTGACTCAAAAGATTGGACTTGTTCAGGTTGGAAGAAGATGGTGGTGGTCAAGGCCGCTACCACTCATCTTAAAAAAAAAAAAAATCTTCTCGGAGAATATAGTAGTGGGTAGAAGCAATTGTGTGGCAAAACAGTGGTGGTAACAGCAAAATAATATGTTTGTTCTGTGTTCTTTGGACTAATACTTCAGTCATCATTAGGAAAGGTAAGGTGATGCAAAACGTCATACTCTGAATTCTGACTCCTCAAACCCTTTCCCAGTTAGCTATCTTATCAGAACATTGCATGCATGCAAGGCAACCCAAAAATCTCAAAGAACCAGTAGCCTTTTGAAAGGCTAAAAAAAAACCCAAGCAAGAATAAAAAAGACTCTTAGTTTGTAGAGATGGGTGTTACAAAGTGACTATGCAGGGTAGCCAAACTTTTGCTTTGGGAAATTTTCTTTTTTGCTGTTTTGAAACTAACAGATGGAAATAATGAAATCGTGCTCATAAATTAAAGAAATG
>NC_085014.1:24063726-24086226 GCF_963854185.1 Sardina pilchardus
AGTCTGAGCGAGAGAGCCCTGGAGTAAAATGTTGAAATGATAGCGCATGAAAATGAGACAGAGAGAGGGGCTCACTGAATTACTGAGACCGAAGTTTTATTTCCAGTTGTCAGTGATATGGAAGGAGGAATGAGTGTATAATTTATCCAGACACAAAAAAGACACTCTGCTAGTTATTGTGCCCCAAGTCCGCTTTATTGGTGCCTGTGTCCCTTTTGAAAATATTTGCCCAATTGAAAGACCAAAGCGCTTGGATGAGCTATTGGGTGCGTATGTGGCACAGTTGTTTTTCTTTTTCCGAGCGAACAGATCCCACAGTCTTACACACCGGCGTAGGCGAATTTAAAATGAGTTAACACTGCAGGAAAAAAAAAAAAAAGCCTTGCAACTCTCAGCATATGCTGTGCATTCACTAATTGGAGTGAAATTTGATAGAAAGAAACCGTTGTCGCAAGAAATCCGCAGCGTGCGCCTCCAGAGAATTTTCACACAGGATTCTCGAAAGGGCTCAACCAGGGCGTGATGTCTCTTGCTGTGAGGTTCTATGCAGGCCTAAATGGGTGTGCTCCCTTCAGATCCTGTACCATTCCTGTCACTATTACATGCTAACTGGTCTCTGTTGAATTGTCGTGCTGTCAGCTAAGCTCTCGGCATGTGTCTCTCATGCACGTCACCAGAAGCTCTCAGTTGGGACACCTTGAGGGAAGTTGAAGTCATTCGTATTGTTTTGATTGGAACCTTGTACTGGTATCTTCCCTGGAAGTCACAGAAATACTCAGAATCTACCCAGTAAATTTCTGATAGATGTGCATTTGGGAAAACAAACAAGAACATTAAAAGAAAAACTGAATGGGCTTGCAGAAAGGCATGCACGGCAATTATTTCTGCCCTTGTTAAAAGCCTCCAACCCTTTCCTTTTCTCTCTCTCAATCAATTGCCACTTTAGCTAAAATGGAGGAAGCCGGAATCATCGGTCGTCTAATTAGCTTAATTGCCTCTGTGGTAAAGGCAGAACGAGGAGTCATGCTGTTCATCAGCGATGTGGCGCTTTCGGAAATTCTTGCAAAGTTTCACAAGGTTGGGTAGTTGTTGTCCGTGGCTCTCACAGGTGCGGCCCAAAGGCCTGCACATACTCATCCGAAGTACCCAAACCAAGTTGCTAAGGTCATCATGCGATGTGGCCTATGATGTGGACAGGTGTTGGAAGGCGCGGTCATGATTTTTCGACGGCATTTAATGTACGGCAATGTTTGACAGAGAGAGAGAGATGTGTTCTAATGGCCTGCTCTTGTTGTAATGTCACCCTGTTTCACATAGATGGTTGGCAAACGTGCCAAGGTCTCACACTCGTCTGCAGTCATACATGCACATGAACAATGGCCTCATTACTTTGAAGCACGGGAGTGAAAAAGATCCAATTGGTCTCATTTGCTGAGAACAACAAAAGTAGATTATGCCATAAGCAATTGTCAATGCACTTGGTCAATATTAATAGACCTTTTTGACAAGATGCATTGTGAGTTGCTATGCGAACAAGCACTTGGGCTGAGCTATTGCCCAATAACACCATGCACTGCCAGTTTGGTTCACGACTTATCAAACATAGACATCAGTCATTTTGCAACTCGCCTGTGAGCTCCCGATTTCACCGCACCACTGGAATCTTTTTGCACCCTTTTGTTTGTTCACATTGCGTCAACCAAAAGTTTATTGCTGAAATTAGCACAAATTAACAATATCTGTCAAAACATTTTTTTTTTTTCCCGCCGCCTAATCATCATCTCTTGTTATTCTTGGGCAGATGCGCAGAAGTCAAATTAGAGGTGTAAGTGACTAATTGAGACAAATGACAGCCAGGGAGTTTCTGACGAGTGTGAAAACCGACAGACGCAAACACACACAGAGAGCCAACGGAGAGGCCGTCTGGGCCCCTCGTCTTTCCTGGATGGACACTTATACTCTTCCCCCGCTGGTCATATCGATCAGCGCTATGCTTACACAGGCATTAACACACTCTCAAGATGGTGAGCCTGTCTGCCTCCAAAGCAAACACGCACACACACGCACACACACACACACACACACACACACACACACGTACACACACGCATACACGCACACACACACACACACACACACAGAGACACAGAGCCTTGCATGCCTCTCCCAGTGAGGTTTCTCCATTGCACACACACTGATCGATTCCACAGCTTTACCTCGCAAATGCAATAGAGTTTACACACATTTTCACATTTCATTCAACAATTTCCCTGTGCCTTTTTTGGGGGCTTTATAGTGAGTGAGTGTGTTTGAGCGTGTTATACTGCACCATGTCCTTGTAAGAGACACATAACTACAAAGAGTCGGCACAGATCCTTTTTAATGTTACACAGAAATTCCAGACAGACGCTTTTTTCCACGCTTGATTTATTTGTAATAGAAGAAATGCAACAAAGATAAAGGGTGCGAGAGACGCCAGTCACTTGTCTTCAATTTTCACATTTCAAATAAATGAAGAGAAACCAGGAAATGTGATAGAAATAAAACCACTAAATTCTACTTTTCATCCCTCCCCTGCCTCTTTTCTCCTGTATCACGTTAATTGTACTTCATACCATCGTTGTTGCTCCAGTGACCAAGCTTTTCTAAAACGCCTAGAAACACATTCGTATAGCCTACTGTAGCTCTCTGTTTATTAAACCGTTTATATATATGCAATGTAGAGGTCCACAGTGTTACGGTGTTAAGTCTGTATATCCCTGATATGTCACTCTCTACTCCATAAGAACGCAGATTTGAGCCACAAAGCTTTATCCTCAAACGTCCAAAATTATTTCTTTCTTTTTTTTGTTGTTGGTGTTTATTAACTCAATGTCCAGCTCAGCAAACTGATTTGACAACCCTGCTTGCCCAATAACTTGCATTTGGTCAGCTCCCTCTCTCTCTCTGACCTATTAAACTATGTCACTGTCCACTTGTCTCTTTCAGTTTAATTGTCACTTAGAAAATGCCCTTCCGATATGATTGTCTTTAGGTGCCTTTGTTCTCTGGAATTTTCTCTCTTCCAGTGAGATTGCAAAATAACGGTTGCTTCTCTGTGTATTTTTTTTAGTTATTGACATGAAAAACAAAAAAACTCATCACCCCATGGTAACCTTTTAGAAGTGATTAGTATTCCTGCAAAGTGGGGTGTCTGCTTAACGAACGGCTGATATTTAAGCAGGAAACATTTATTCCCCCTCTTCCTCTGTCACTGTTGTTGGCGGCTCTGTGTGTCTGTCTCTTTGTCTCTCATTATGTAGAAAGAAACTCATGAGCAATTTGAGTTCTGTCACTGTCGAAACCGTTATCACCCCTGTCAGCTCCTCCGGCAGGGAACAAAGTCCTCTCGCTGCGCTCAAAAGAAAATTGAGAGAATAAAGAAAAAAGTGAAGGGGGGGAGGGGTGAAACCTAGAATCTTGAATCAGGAATGGAATATGACTCCCCCAACCCTTTTTTTGTTGCAGTCAATGTTCTCAAGCTTTTGAGAGAGAAATCATTCTGGCTAGCGCTTATAGAAAGTACAGTAAAGCTATACAGATAGTAAAGCTAGATCTATACACATTTTGACCCTCTATCAACCCATAACCACTGTCATGCTAGCCACTAGATCCATTTAAGTGAGATATATTAAAAGGGGAGAGGGATTAAAAAGACCTTCGTTGAAACTGCAATGCAAACAAAAACGTAGCATTGAAATATTGGTTACAGTCAATACCAAGACTGGTATCTCTGGCACTTCAGTCACTCTGGTAGACATGACTAGCAAATTCAGTGTGGTCCTAGCCCCAGTTTTTTTTTTTTTTTTTTTTTGAGTAACAGATTACTTGGAAACATTGTCAAGGAGGCACAAAGGGTGCTTTGGAATAGGAGTGTGCCGAGCACAGTTCAAAGACGAGTTAATGGCGATCTTAGAATAGAGGATGGTAATAGATGTTGAGACATCTCAAACATACAAAAGACATCTTTAGAGAGGGCTGAAATGTGTCCCTCTTAGAGATCCAGGCTTCAATCAAGTCTTTACAAAAATCTATGCATAATGTAAAATGTGTGACGCGTGACTCGAGAGACCGTTTGAGAGATAAGAGTGTTGGGTTCATTCTTACTTCTTTAAAGCATACAATCTGACCTTAATGCATTATTGAAAATAGTTTTTTTTTGCAGTATGCTTTCCAAATTTTACCTTATGCTTCAGTTGAGCTGTTGCTGAGCAACAGAACAACTGTTTCAGTAAATAGTTATACATGCGGCTCCTTAGAGGAGAAATCTGACAAGTTTTCACATAGATCTCCATTTCTTGAGGTCACTGAGTACTGTTGGTACGAAACAAAACAAAAACAATCGGTTAATCAGCTAACGCAGACAGGCAGCTACAGCGCGGTGTGGTTGTTCATGGATCTATGTGAAAACTCGCCGGATTTCTCCTTTAAATAAATGCGGATTAATTAACATCAGCTGAAAAACAAAACAGAAGGAGCAGGGCCAATTTAACTGTTCGATTTTGCAGCTCTAGGCAATGTTAACGAGTGGAAATATGCATCATTATCAATATTATGCCTAAGAATGAAATCAATCCGTTTAAAAATAATGTGGGCTGATGATAAACTTCTCTCATGTTCTCGGATTGGAATTTGACTAACTATCGGATCAAGGACTGAGAGTATGTATCTGTAAATCAAACAAAGACATGGCCGGCACACTCCTACTTTGGATCCAAGGGCTGTCCCCAGTCACAGACACATCTGTAAAAGGGAACAGGGAGAAGTGGTGGGCGTAAGTGGCTATCACGTGTATGTGTAATCTATATCTGGTATACCTCTCTCCCTATACCCACGGTTGGTCCCGTAGCCTGAATTGGCTGTGTGGTTGTGGGTGCTCCTGTAGAGCGTCGTGTTGTTTGATGGAAAGATGGTGTGAATGTAGGTCATGTCCTCACATTTAGCCTTGGGCTGCAGTGGCTGGTGCGCTGCCATTGGTGTCATCTGGAAACCAGGACCCCTGATTTCTAAGATTGAGGTGTCCTTTATCGTGCCCGACTCGGCATAGTCATCATAATGTTTGCCACCGGCACGACTGTTGACTACATCCCCCCTCCCATACATGGACTGTTCGCCGGCTGCCAGGTAGCCCACCCGATGGCCATACCAACAAAAGATGCCAAAAATTAGGAGCAGCGAGACCAGTGCCGTGGCACCCCCAATAATCCCAGCTACTGGAAGGGCTGCAAACTGGTCTGTTCCCTGATCTGTCCCATCCTGATCTGACTGTCTTGTGAGATCTGATGTCTCAGTCTTGGCACACGCTGGGTGCTCATGGTCCTTGTTCAAGTTCGTTGAGGAATGGGAAGAGCCTCTGCCCTCGTTTACGAAGAGGGGTACTATACAGATGATATAACTGGACTGCGGCTGCAGCTGAGTGAGGAGATACTCTCTGCGATCGCCGGGAACTAACGTCTCTGTAATGTCGCCCATTGCAGGACTTGTACCCAGTCGCAACCAGGAAAGCCGGAACGACGGGGCTGGTTGCACTGCAGTCCATGTGATGTGGATTGTTTCTGGTGTGAGTGGCTTGACTTTAACTTGCAGTGTTCTACCACTTTCACTGCTTCCACTTTCACCAAGGTGGTCTTGCACCAGGTCGGGGATGTGGCCCGGATGTTTGGACCGGAGGGTGAATAGTGACCCCTGGGGCATGCGTGTGGTTGTTAGGGCTGCCGCCGTTGGAAGAGTTCCAATTTTCTCTTTACCCGCTGCTCCTCCGCCTCTGCCTCCTCCGACCACTCCACCCTCCCCTGCCGTCTCGCATAACTTCATCTCACTCGTGAGCTCCTTTAATGACTGCCCTCGCACTCGCTCGGGGCTATGGCAAGTTAAACCCCTCACCGTCACGGAAGCGCCTCGCATGTGGAGCCAGTCGTACAGCCAGCGGAGATTGCAGCCACAGTACCACGGATTCCCACGCACCAGCAGCTGCGACAGACTATCCAGGTCTCGGAAAAGGCCCCGGGGGAGGGTGGTGAGGTTGTTGCCTGACAGGTCGAGCTTCTGCAGCCTCTTCATGCCGTCCAGGGACCCGCGGGGCATGTGCGCCAGTGCGTTGTCCTGGAGGTAGAGGCGGAGCAGGTGCGAGCTGGGCAAATTCAGCGGCGGCGTCAGGAGGGAGTTGCGGACCAGCGAGAGCTCGGTCAGGTTGGCGAGGCGCGCAAAGGTGTCGTCAGCGATCCGTTGGTTCGCCAACAAATTGCCGTCCAGAAAGAGACGCCTCAAGGACGACAATCCACGGAAAGCGTGGGTGGGGATGGTCGATATGCGATTGTCATCAAGCCTTAGTTCCTCTAGGGATGCTGGCAAACCCGAAGGAATACTAGATAAATGGTTGCGTGACAAGAATAGGAGTCGCAATCGCGGGTTGTTAGCAAATGCTTTGTCTTCTATACTCACTGTTGATACTGAGTTGTCATCCAAGTGTAATTTTTCAAGCAGTGGTAGTCGAGCTAGGGCAGAACGCGGTAGTGTTCGTATGTTGTTGTCCTGCAGGTGTAGTTCTCGAAGCGACGGGGGTAGATGCCTTGGAAAATCATCCAGTTCATTGTCATACAGGTAAATAACTCGTACAGTCATTCGTCTCTCTAGGGATGTAGGCAATCCAGCATTATCAATACGGTTGTTCTGAAGGTAGAGCACCGCAGCTGCTAAAGGCAGTGGGGGTATGATGCTCAGGCCTCGGTCGTTGCAGTAAACAAAGCTGTCATCACAGCGACAGGCCGAGGGGCACGGCACCTCCCCCTGGAACTCTCCGTCCTGGGCAACTGCCTCGGCAACAGCCGCCGTTGCGGCAGCAAACTCCAGCACCTCTACTAACAACGTCAGACACAAGAGAATCAGGAACAGCCAATCGCGAAGCTCCACGAGGCTCTCGGCAGCCATAGTTCTGCCGGTTCTTTGGCTGCTGCTCCCTCTTGACTGTAGATAACCCAGACGGCCTCAGAGGCTCTTGGTGAAGTTTAGCGGAGGGTTTCGGAAGGGCTGTTTTGGACTTCCAGAAAAAAAGGTTGTCTCTTTAATACCTACAGGGAAGCAGAGAGCAGAGTAACTGGGTTAGCATCTTAATATATCAACACCTACACTGCCTTCAGAGCCTCCTCTGGTCCCAGTGTGAAAAGGGTAAAAAACAAGGCAAATTGAGGGCTACAAGTTCTCTTTTGAACTGTATCAAATAAAATCAGTCAATTAGCTTGTCAAACCCATAGGAAAAGTGGGGTCACAATCCTTGAAAGGAACAGGGGGATGGAGGCATAATGACGCAAATGTATATTGAGGAAGATAATTTGGGGGAAGAAAGGCAGAGAAAAACTGTCAGACTGAAAGAAGAGGATGTGGCAATTATTCTATAGCAGTAGGTGGAAGACAAGCTCAAGGCAGAGAGGGAATATCTGAACATATTAAAATGTGATTGGCATTTGAGATCCTGAAAAACAATTACTCTGTTATTCGCAGTGCGACCCTAAGTCATATTATTATTCAAATGCTATCCACAGTAGTATCTGAATAAATCAACAATTTAATTTTGGGACAAGTTTCGTAAAGTTCACTCTGAGGTCATATGCGGTTTGATTTCCATGCATGATTCGTGTGTGGGATTTAGAGAATAAATGGTGGAGAGAGAGTGAGGGAATCAAAGACATTTACCACAAAACGGAATGCGCTATGGATGCTCTTTCTTGGTTTGTCATTGTTTTCAAAAATAGAGCAAATTAATGAATTATTCATCCAGTGGAGAAAGTTACTCAAAAAAGATTAGCACCCACTCCTGGGTGGAAGAAATCTTTTCTGTTCAGCTAGATATCGTGAGGTGTATGCATATGTACCTTTGTTCCTTTATGTTTGCAGGCTTATGCATGTGTATGTTTTATGGAAGCATTTTTTTTTTTTACATCAGCCTCTGATGTTGCGGTTCGTTTTCTCTATTTTGTCATGGTGATTCATGGCAGAGAGGGGGACAGAAACAGCCTTTGAACGATAAAAATCTCAGTTTCATGTACCTCTCATAAGTGCTGGTGCTCTGTCTGGTTTTTGTTGCTCAATTGCTTTGTGTTCATGCTCAGATACGTTTAAACACCTATTTCACAGAAATATGGGAATTAATTGAGCAAATACCTTTTCATGTGCGCATGAAACCGCACTAAGTACACTGGAACTATACAATTATTATACACTGCCACAAAACATTTCACACTACACTTTAACAAAAACAAATCATCCCCATAATCCACTGCACTACAGAGATTATGTTATGGTGCAGTACAGATATAGATTTAGATAAAGATATAGATCTTGCAGCACTTTGCATGTCTGCTGACTTTCCACTTTGGGTGTGGTTTTGTTTGTGTGTGTGTGTGTGTGTGTGTGTGCGTGTGTGTGTGTGTGTGTGCGCGTGTGTGTGTGTGTGTGTGTGTGTGTGCGTGCGTTTGTGCGTGCGTTTGTGCGTGCATGTATTGTATGTATCCACAAATTCCCTGCTGGTGCTCAGTTCACCTAGCAGTAGCCTCTCCAGTGGCCTCTGTGTGTGTGTGTGTGTTGTTTGTGTTTTTAAGGTTGGCTTCGCCAAGGCCAGATGAGAGTTTGTTAGTTCCCCCTCGGCTCCCAACACTATTGCCTCAGGCAGGAAACCCATGCAAAACAAGCCCTCACACTCAGTCACCTTCCATGCAAAGCTGTCATGGTTGGCAGGAAAAGAGAGGATGAGAGTACTGGAGAGTGGATATGGAGGAGGAGAGGAGAGGAGAGGAGAGGAAGAACAAGAGGGAGATATGATTTTATTTTTAAATTGGAACCAGAGAGAGAGCGTCTAGTGAGATTGGAGGTCAGCGGAAGACTGTGTGAATGCAGTGGAAGAGGCACGTACTGTATTGCTAGTGCATCATGAACGAGGGGAGCAGTCTGTGTGCGGGTGCTATTTTGCAAGGCAAATGTGCATGCGTTTCTCCAAATCGCATTTAAATGCTCTTTAATGGTGTGCCATTTGAGTTCCGAGCCACACCTGGTGGTCGACAGTTTGGCAATTTCTTGTCCATTTGAAAAGTAAATTTGCTCTCGGCTGTGAAAATGAGCAGTCGTGTAAATGTCACCCTGAAGAGATTCTCTGAATGTGTATACATAAACGGCTATAACAAAAAAAAATCAGCATTTAAAAACGAACTTTTCTTTTTATCAAGTCTGCCAAGGTTCTCACAGCATTTATATTAATGGGCAGACTGATAGGGAGCAGTGAGAGAATGTGCGGAATTAAAAACAACCATTTGGAAAAACCCACATCTTTGAACATCTAATTTAATGTGCCACTCTGCCATCGTCGTCCCCTTTCATCCTAATCCATTTAGCCTAAGCCAACAAAATAAAAACCGAATTGTTTGTGTGCAGGAGCTTATGTGAGTGAGTGAGTGAGTGTGTGTTTGCGTGTGTGTGTGTGTGTGTGTGTGTGTGTTTGCGTGTGTATTTTTGCGCGTGTGTGTGTGTTTGTGTGGTGTATTCATGTGCATTTGTGTGTGAGAAAGACTGAGATGGAGAGCTTTTGTGTATGTTCATGAGCCTGTGTATATATGCAGTCATGTGAATGCTTATATATGAGTGGGTCGTTTTTGTGTTTGTTTGTGTGTGTGTGTGTGTGTGTGTGTGGGCATCTGTATTTGTATGTGTACGTGAAAGCACTCACTGGAAGAGCAATCTCTTGTCTATCACTGCAGTGAAACGTCTCCGATAACAGACCACGTCTATCCCACACTATCCCATAAACGTCCACGGCTTCCGATTCCCCCCCCCCTGTCCGTCCGTGAGTCAGTACTGGCCCGAGCGGCTCACGCTGGACTCAGACTCCTCGCCCACTTCCCCTGGCCTCGCCTCCCGACGCGGCTGCCCACTTCCACGACTCGTTTCGTAACTTGTTGACCAATTTTCCTGTCCTTCCCTCCGTAATCCACTCTAATCTCTTTGAGGCCTTGCTTCAGATGTGGGTTTTTCCTTTGCCATTGTATTTATGTGTTTCAGCCGCTTCCCTTTCATCCTCCACTCAGCCTGCTGTTGTTCTTTCTCCAGCGTAGCTTTTTAGCCGCACTAGCACCATTGAGTCTATTTTACGGTCTCCTAGGTTTTAATCCGCCTCTTATAGATAATGTGCTTGTGTAGGTGTGTTCCTCTTTGTGCGTAGCCTATTATTGTCTTGTCATTATTTATTTGTCTGCCACTTGCACTCCTTTTACTGTCTCATTCCCTTATTGGCCTTGAGGAAGGCTTTATACCATTTTTTTTGGCTACAGATATGGAAAACAAAAGGTTGGTGAAAATATTCAGAAAAATGACTGGATAGGAGAGGAAGTAATTGAAAAAAAGGGAAAGGATGTGAAATCAGTCTCACCAATATGTCGTGTCGAGTCCTCTATGCATGAGAACACGTTGAGGAGCAGTGTTTCCAAAAATCGAAATGACCACCCGTTTTAGGGTTGCGCTTCTGTGCCGGCCTCTCACCAGGCTCTATATTCCGTTTGATGTCTGGCGTGGATGATGCAAGCAGCCCTTACTCCAAAGATTTGTGGGAAATCGAGCCTCTACAACCCGCATGGCTTCGGCCTGAGGCACCCTGCAAAGTTTCATATAAGTACACGCATGTATGGGTATATATCTATAGGTGCTGTTGCTCCGGGCTTAACCAATCAAAGTAATTGCCCTCGGGTTGATACCGTGGAGACTGCCGGTCGGGAAGGCCAGTGGAATTCCGATGCTAAGCCTCGAGTTGGGCAGGGCAGCCACCATCTTGATACAGTGGCACAGCTTCACATCCAAGCATGCCGTGTGCAGGGGTCTCCTCGGAGTGCTGTAATTGGTTTGGCCTCGTCGAAGCCCGATGCCTGGAAATGGCGCACACTCTGTGGAGTAAGCAGAAATAGCGCAGATTTAGATACAGATAACCCGCGTAAATCCATTATTCATTTCATCAAGAAAAAGGCTGAGAGGCTGTTGTTGGGGGTTTTTTTTTTCCCCCTTGTCTTTAGAAACACGACGTGTAGATTGTAAGTGTGTGGAGTATGTGCTGCAGCAAACTCTCACACACAGACACACACACACACACACACACACAGCCAGCCAGATCGACGGGAGGCAATATTGCGTTCTGTTTGTTATTAACACCAGCCGTTAATTCCAACCGAGAACCATTCAGCGGCGTGGGAGACCAGAGGGGTCAGCATCATTTGTCAGATATCTGGCGTAGACCTATTGAAATTCATATGAAGGAGAGAATGTGGCTCCTTGGTGTGTGATGCTGATATGATTGAGTGCTGGAGAGAGGGAGAACCATTCCCCGGCATTATTGTCTTGGGGAAAATGTGTGTGCGGATTGCTTAGCATGCCTAATTAACTTGAATATGTGTGTACAGCCATTAAATCATTTGAAGGGCTTTCATGTGACGGAGTTAGTGGGCACATTTGTTAAATCATGTGTGTGTGTGTGCTTGTCGTTCGCAGTGTTTGTCTATGGGGATGTCTGTACAGTATGTCATGATGAGTCCCTCTCTGTATGACAGTGTGTGTGTGTGTGTTTGTGTGTGACTGACTGTATGTGTGTGTGTATGTGTGTATGTGTGTGTGTGTGTGTGTGTGTGTGTGTGTGTGTGTGTGTGTGTGTGTGTGTGTGTGCGTGCGTGTGTGTGTTTATGTTAATGCTTGGGTGCTAATGTGCGTGTGTTTGTTTGTAGAGAGTAAGTCCATGTGCTGGGAGGGTTATTGTTATGGTTATGGTCATTAAGATTTCACACACACCGCTATTAGCACTCTATGCTTTTCCACAGCCATCCAAAAAAAAACCCCTCTGATTTATCATTGCGTTTGCAATGTTTGAAGTGTCCTCTGAACACAACTGCACGCACACACACACACACACACAAAAACACAAACACACACCCGCACCTACACAGACATACATACACACAGTCACACACACACACACACACACACACACACACACACACACACACACACACACACACACACACACACACACCTACACAGACATACATACACACAGTCACACACCTGCATGCACACACACACACACACACACACACACACTTAAAGTTTAATATCAATTGCAGTGGAGAATCCGAGTGCGGGAACATCTCCCAAAACAATATTGCCGCTACTAAAGTCAGTGAGCGGACAGGGGCGAGAAGCTTGAAGATGGATCATCAGGGATCATTCAGCTCTGAAAGAGGGGGATGCATTAAATTTTCAGAGAGCCAACTGAAAGGAGTGCGCGTACGAAAAGGATGTAACGCTAAAGTGATTACAATCAATGAAAGTACTGTAGGCTTACTAGCTAATCAATTGTAATGGCAACCCTCTGTCTCTTGACCTCTTCCTCGTGTTTCGTCTCCCTCTCCCCCCATCCCCACTCTCTCTCTTTTCCCTCTTTTTTCAGTCGTTTTTCTCGTTAGTTGTGAAGCATCATTTGTTAGACGCGGGCGACGTGCCATCATCTGCACAGGTTGCCGTTTCCGACCACCCCGTGACTTTCGATGCACTGTGAAATTGTGCTGTACATTAATGCTAATTACAGATCATTTAATGCGCTCTTAATGACGATACTGGAGCTGCTGGGGCCCGTGGGGCTTGTCTGTGGGTTTCTCTTTTTTCCAGAACATTAGTAAAGCTGTGGGACTGAATATTTAATTTGAATGTGTCATGTGTAGATATTTTCTGATAGAAGGAGTCTAATATGGAGAACAGCGCGTGTGTGCATGTGTGCGTGTGCGTGTGCGTGTGCGTGTGCGTGTGCGTGTGTGTGTGTGTGTGGAGGGTTCTCACTCCTTTGTCACCATGATTGGGATGTATTTCTCAATGTGATGGTGTGTGAAGTACCATTTCTTGTGTGTTTGTGTATGTGCGTGTGTGTGTGTGTGTGTGTGTGTGTGTGTGTGTGATGTGATGTGTGTGTGGTGTGAGCGCGTGCACGTGCACTCCATCTCTGTGTCAAACTGCTTAACCATCCAGTGCACGTAACCTCCCCATCTATGCCTTTCAATTTCTCATTTACTGAGTGAAGGAGTGAGAGAATGAAAGAGAGAGGGAGAGAAGGAAAGGCAGATGGAGGAGAAAAGGGAGGGAGGAAGATTGATGAACCCATTGGAATGAAATTTGGAGGCAGAAATTACTGTCAGGCCAAGCAGGGTTTAAACCCAACAGAGCCTGATTTCACATATTGAAACGCATGTGTGCACAAATACACACCATACAGATACAGATACACACACACACACACACACACACACACACACACACACACACAAAGAGTGAGACAGTCACATAATAGCTCCACAGATATTCCAAAATTGAGCACCAAAAATCATACGCCTTCTGTGACATCCTTCCCTGCATTCTACACACACACACACACACACACACACACACACACACACACTCACACACTCCC
The DNA here is from genome assembly GCF_963854185.1 of Sardina pilchardus. Lineage (NCBI taxonomy): Eukaryota > Metazoa > Chordata > Actinopteri > Clupeiformes > Clupeidae > Sardina > Sardina pilchardus. The sequence continues at coordinate 24,077,246 of NC_085014.1, forward strand.
TCGCACACTCCCTCTCTCTCTTTCCACTCACTCACTCACTCTTGCTTTCTCTCTCTCTGACTGCAAAAACAGCAACAAAACACACACACACACAGTCACACGCATGCTCTTTTGTTTTAGATCATACGAGCACATGAAAACTTAATGGCCGATCGCATCTCGCACACAGCTTTGTCATAAAATATTGCTAGAGTACTCCATGAAATAATTATTTACCAGCAAATCAAATTCATTATTAATTCAAGCGCGGCGCTTGATGAATTGCTTTGTCATATTAAAACGGGGATCGTCGTGTGTACAAACCGGGTGCACGGGGCCGAACAGCGACTCTATTCAGACAGCCTTGTGTAAGGAGCGTAATATAGTGGGTGGTTAATATTCTGTGATTGGTGCGTAGCCTCCAGGCATGCCGGTGCTGCACTGGAGTGCTTTTTTTCTGAAGCGGGGCGAGTGTGTAAGTGTCTCGCCGAAGCCTGCCGCGGCCGCGGATGGAGTAATGGCATAGTAATGCCTGGCGGCTACGCCCGCGTGTCAGGGGTATTTATCTGGGCCCCAGATCAGGATGGGGGCCTGCTGGAGGACAAAAAAAAAAAGGAGAAAGGAGAAGAAAGAGAGTGTGGCACCCCGCCTGCAGGCACGAATATCGCTCGTTCGCTCGCTCGTTCGTTCGCTCGCTTGTTCGCTCGCTCGTTTCGCTCGCGCGCTGACTGTCTGCCATGGACTTGAGCAGAAGCAGCAGGAGCACCGCAGTGTTCCTCAGATGCCTTGGCAGGGGGTACGCAGAAAATGGGAAGCAGGGAAGGGAGAACTTCAACTGGTGGATGCTTAAGAAAAGTGCGTTCGGACAACGCATTGTGGCCCACGGTGTGGACCTGTTCCATATTGTCGTTCGGATCGACGCGGGTCAGCGTCGAGCACGGGCCGGTTGACGGGGGAACAGCGGCGGTATAAAAGGAGAGTGTCTCGGGGGCCTGTTGCACATTACGCAACTTCAGAGCCCCCAGCTGGTGGTCCCGCGTCCGTGCCAAGTTTCCCCCACGCCGCTTTCATTTTAAAGTGCCCGCCTCGCGTAACGAAATCACAGACCTCCAGGCTTGAGGTTTGAGGACTCCCACAAGGAATCAATTTAAGATATCAGCTCAATGAGCTCAGTGGCCCTACAAAAGCCCGCTTTAATATTCCAAAGTGTCACAATGCTTTCATTTCGGAGCGTGAAAGCCAAATTGGACCAGTCTGAACGTGGAATGATTCTTATTTTTTTTTTTATTTCTTTTTTCTTCTCCCAAAAGCAACAGACGTGGCGTCTACTGGCGCGGTCTGCGTTTCCTAGCCTAGTGATAGTGAAGCCTGTGCAGCTCTGGAGAAATCATAGTCAAAACAAGTCCACAATGTGGCCGTTCACCCCAGAGAGCTATGGGAATAAGAATTCTATTTCACTCGCTGTTCCCATCTGTGGCTGAGGGCAAGTCAGAGGCACCCATATATATGATTTAGCCCAGGCCAAATAGACCCACACTCGGGCTCATAATGTTGCAGCCTTGAGAACACAGCCCCGAGGGTTTTTCCACCGAAGGACATGAAAATACGGAATTGTATTGCGTGCAGCAGAAGCCTCTTCTCCTTGTCATCCTTACTTCTCTGAAACGGCGTTCCAAGAGATGTTCATCATCCTTGGTGGAACTATTGACAGCCCACTGACATAAAGGGAGTGTGATTTGCTGTACGAGAGAGCTTTGGCATCTCTAAAACAAACATATTGATAAGCCTCCGCTCAGAGGAGATGTCTTGTTTTGTAATACTTTAGGAAAACAGCAGGTTGATGGATTGAGATTCTCATCGTTACTCATCAGAGACTGTGTATAAAGACATGTTCATCAGCCTTAGTGTAATTATTGACAGTACACTTGCATAAAGAGAGGGTGATTTGCTCTAGGAGAGGGTTTTGACAGCCTCAGAACAAACATATCGATGAGCCTCTATGCAGAAGACAAGTCTTTTTTGGTATTACTTTAACAAAGCTTCAACTCAGATTTTATATATATATATATATATATATATATATATTATAAAAGAAACACTCACAATGTTGTTAGTCTAGAATAGAAATTTAACTGCTATTGTCAACATCTTTTTTCCTCTCCCTTCATCTCTCTCTCTCTCCCTCTCTCTGTCGCTTTCGCTCTCTCCTTCCCTGTGTTCTGCTGGTAATTATCTAAAGGTAATCAGGGGTAATTCAGCTTTGGGAAAGTGGTTTAAGGCTCACAGGGACTCCAGGGGAGGATGTGACTGGCCTCTTAACTCCCTCACACACAGTGGCCATTTAGCATGAGCAAGCAGAGGAGAGAGACACTGACCGAGACCAGGAGCAATGAGGGGAAGAGATGGTGGAAAGAGGGGGAGAGAGAGAGAGAGGGAGGGAGAGAGAGAGGGAGGGAGGGAGCGGTGGGGAGGAAATACAGGAGAAGAGGAGGGTGTCACCAGTTTATTTTCCTGTCACCTACTTCTCTTCCCCTCCTCTCCTCTCATCTCTCCTTCTGAGTCCCTCTAGCACTCATACCTCTCTTGAACCCTTTCTTTCCGTCTACTTCCATTTCCGTCTTGTCATATCTCTCTCTTCTTTGTCACTTACCCCCTCCCTTTCTTTTCTTTTTCCTTTTTTTCCCTCTTTGAGTCTCATGGTGATTGCAGGCAGCTACATCAAGTCATTATTTATCTCATTGCCATGCACGGGAGAGGTGCATAAACAGTCACCCATTTTATAATATCAGAATTTCCCTCTGTAAACACAGCGTAGCATTTGCCTCATCTCACGCTTATTCACACACACACACACACACACACACACACACACACACACACACACACACACACACACACACACACACACACACACACACACACACACACACACACACACACACACACACACACACAGTCTCTCTCCGATTGACAAGCTTGGCTCTTGTGTGTGTGTGTTTGTTTGCACACGTAGGACTTAGGGCATAGGGCAGGGTAAGGAATTGGAAAAGTATGTGGAAGTAATTTTTAAAAAAGCCAGTGAGTATGGAAGTGAGCATTTGAATCTCAAGGTCTCCACTCGTCTTAGCCCACTCAGCAAACACAAAGTTTTTACAGTCGAGTCCTTAAATTCCAGTTAGTGGAATTTAGACCTGTCGCCCTTCCGAGCCTTTTGTAAGCTGGCTATGCCTCGAAGAAACCGCACAATGCACAAAACGCCAGCGATCAAGAAGGCATTTGTCAGTGCGGTTTAAGGCCTATCTACCATCTTAATTATTTCGCTCTTCCACCGCCGTGGCACGTTCCTGCATACCGATGCCGTTTGATCTCCCGCTCGACTGTGTTCGTCGTCACGTTCCACGTGTGACGGATTGTGCCATGGGACGGAGTACCTCTCCTCTCCTGTCTATTTCTAATGTCCCTTGCGTGTTTTGAAGGCATCAAGTCTCTTGGAAAGCAGTAGTGTCGCCCCGGCTGAAGGCAGAATAAACACGTTTAGGCTCGGCCCGGAATAATTGTCACATTGTCACTGCGTGTGTCGTCTGATGCGCACACACACCTCACCGACGGGCTGGATAAACAGAGCCCATTAAAATGGATGCAGTGGTTTGCATCTGAAATCATTTATCTTTGCCTCCCTTCACTCTTCCTCTCTCTTCCTCTCTTCCTCTCTCTCTTTCTCTTCGCTTTCTACCCCCGTGTTTTTCTGTTTCTTTCTGGCCTCAGATATGTGCTGATGAACTGGCTTTTCAGACGGTCGGTCTTTCTCGTGCTTTTTCTGTTCTTTGCTCTCTCTGTGCATCTTTTCTTCAACCTTTTTGTTTATCTTTCCTCTTGTGTTTGAAGGGGGGCTTTTTTCTCCCCCATTTGAGAATGTATTCGTTCCTGCATCACCAGCTACTTTCACTGCTGTTGGATCTCTGTTTTTCTTTCTTTTTCTGTCCACGTCTCTGTGCTCTCTCTCTCTTGCTCTCTGCACCTTTCTTCTGTCCCCCACCCATCTCTCTCTCTCTCTCTTTCTCTGTTCACCTCTTTCCACTAATTCTCATTCTCTCTTCCCCTTCATCTGTCCATCTCCCACTCCAGGAGTGTGTAAGCGCTCCCTGTTCTTCCTGCCGAAGTGGTATTGCCGCAGCAGCCTTTAAGACCACAGACACACACACACACACTCTCTCTCTCTCTCTCTCTTTCACACACGCACACACCTACCTCACCTTACGTGCCCAAAATCACTGCCTCTTATAATCACCGTGACACACACACACACATTCACACACCTGTCTCGTCTCCTTTTTTCCCTCTCTCATTTGCTCTTCTTGGAAGCTCCCTTTTAGCCTTGCTTGTCATCACACCTCTCCCTCTCACCCTCTCCTCTTCCTCTAGCTCTCTGGGCCCTTCACTTTCTTTGTCTTTCCCTCTCCGACTCCTTTGTCAGTCACTTTTTTTTTACTCCATTTCCTTATTTTTGCTTGCCTTTTCGTCTCCCTCGCTAGATCTATCTCTCGCCTTTACGGAGTCTCTCTCTCTCCCTCCCTCCCTCTCCTCCCTCCCTCCCTCTCCTCCCTCCCTCCCTCTCTCTCTCTCTCCCTCTTTCTCTTTGTAAATGTTGCAGTGGCTGGAAATAAACAGGCAATTTATGTGCCGGGTACCTTCCCTTTCTCTGTCTCGCTCCCTCTCTCTTTTCAGCTCTTTGTTGGCATCACACACATCCACACACACACATCTGGCCTCTAGCCCACACACACACACACACACACACACACACAGAGAGAGAGAGAGAGAGAGATATAGAGAGAGACACACACACACAGACACACATCAAACAAAACATATTTTGAAGAAGATGATTGAGGAAGAGATTGAAAATAATGAGGTGTTTTGCCGTATCACATCCGTCTCTCTGTCTCGCTGGCCTGTGGTGATCTGTAATATGTACAGTAGACCTGGTGTACAAAGAAAGGTCATTATGTGCATTGTGTCTATTACATTACACACAAACACAGTGCCGTGTTTTTCGTATTATTTGCCATTTGGGTCAGTGAGCAAGCCGGTCCAGAGTGCGTTCAGACAACCGAGGTCGCATCACATGACGGCAGAACTGGGCGTGTTGCAGCAAGCACTCTCCATCTCCACCTCTTGATGCAGCGTGTGTAGGCAAGGCTCTCAGAGCCACTGCTGCCCAATTAACACTGCACACAGCTAACGTATGTCTGTGTGTACGTCTGATTGTGTGTACGTCTGTTTGTATGTCTGTTTGCGTGTGCGTCTGTTTGTATGTCTGTTTGTGTGTCTGTGTGTATGTCCGTGTGTACGTCTGTGTGTATGTCTGTTCATGTCTCTATGTGTACGTCTGTGTACTGTATATGTCTGTTCGTGTGTCTGTACATGTGTGTCTACATTTGTTTGTCAGTCTGTGCATGCTTGTAAGGGAGATTGAATGGGTTTGTGTATGTCTTTACTGTGTGTACACAAACACATTCAGAATCAGATGTTTTTTAACAGTAATGTTACTCTCTCACAGTTGTCGTGAATTTACAGGTGATTTGTATCCAGAGGATGGGCTTGGTTGTTGAGGCAACCGTTCCCAACCTCCAGTCGACATTTTGTGGGGTCAGGCTGCCTAATTTTCTCTCCCGCTCGCTCTTGTCAACAAGCAGGCTTTTCCATTTTCACTTGGCCAATATCACTCCATGCAGGCACAAACACACACACACACACACACACACGGAGGCAAAGGGGAAAAAAACAAGAATGTGTCAAATGTGACCGCGGCCCTGATCAAATTTCACACCTGAGGAGGAAAGAAATATTCGCTCTGCCAAGCCCATTAAAAAAGGAGAAAATCCTCCCACTGCTTGCGAGGCTGACCGGGGGGTCACATTTGACCATTAAGCGTCCAAACATCACGCTATCCTTCCTTCCATCCCTCCCTCTCGCTTTCTCTCTCGCCAGTGCGCCGCCTCTGCTCCGGCCTCCGAATAGGGGCCCTCGCCTCGCCTCGCAATTCTTGTGCTCAGCGGAATATCGGTTGACACGCAGGACGGCAGCCCAACGCATGGATGAGCCTCCGCGAGGTTCGCCGATTGGACTCCATTACGGCTCCTAAACGTCCTCCTCGCCATTGCAGCGGCCAACCCCCTCCACACACACATGCACACACACACACACACACACACAGATGCACACAAACACTCACACACACACAAACATACTCGCCATCGCAGAGGCCAACCCCCTCCACACACACACACATGCACACACACACACACACACGTGCACGCACACACACACACACACACACACGCACACACACACACACACGCACACACGCACACATGCATACAAACACTCACACACACACAAACATACTAACACATACACAAACATACTAACACATGCACACAAACACATTCACACATCCAAACACACACATACACTCATACACACATACTCACACCCCCCTCCCTCAGTGTCCCCCACCCTTGTGCGGTTACGGGGACAGATGTGCGCTGGTCTCATGAGTGTTCAAGTTTAATGATTATTTGCTGCCAGTGTCTCCAAACGTCTGCGCCGGCTCATTTTGGCAGGTGATGGCGGTGACGCGCTGCTCCGCTCCGCACCGTGTCAATGACAACCTGCTCCTGGCCTGAGATGTGAAGGAGACGCGCATTGTTGTGCACTGATGTATGCCACAAATCGTGTGCGTCTATCTGTCTTTTTGTGTGTGTGTGCGTGTGTGTGTGTGTGTGTGTGTGTGTGTGTGTGTGTGTGTGTGTGTGTGCGTGCGTGTGTGTGCGTGTGTGTGCGTGTGTCTGCCTGCCTATCTCTCTCACTCTCTCTCTCTGAGCGTTTGTGTGTGTGTGTGTGTGTGTGTGTGTGTCTGTGTGTGTGTCTGTGTGTGTGTGTGTGTGTGTGTGTGTGTGTGTGTGTGTGTGTGTTTGTGTGTGTGGATGCCAACTAGCTTTTACAAAGGGGAAAAATGACTTGAAAATGACAGCTCTCTTTTGTTTGTGTTCTCTCGGTCTTTCTTCCCCTCCTCCTCTCTTGGCTCTAATAGGAACATTTAATTTGACTTTTTTTTGAGTGATGTGCTCATGTCTGGCAGTCCGATTGGTTGAGTTAGGGGCATCTTTGTTGGGGTGAAATGTAAGGGTGTGTGTGTGCGGAGCCCAGGAAAGCGGGGGGACGTCTGTGATGTGGACTTGTTTCCTCGTCGGTCCAGCAGACCATTTGCTTGGGTTTATTTGTCCCTCTTTGTCCAAGCCATCTTTTCCTGGCATTAACGTGATCGTTTGGCAAGAAATGAGAAGTGAATGGTAAAGCAGTTTGGTGTCTGTGTTGTTCTCTCTGAAAATGGGGACAGAATGTAATCGGCTAGGTCCAGTTCTTAATTTTATGCCATCACAAATCCGTTTTTTTGGCCGTAGAAGTGAGGGTTGGGAGTTACTATCTCACCACATTGGACCTATAGTGCTTGTAATTACTGTAGAGTACAAACTTTTCAGTGCTTTTACCCAATTGTAGATGCATAGTGTTTGTTGGTGTTTATCTAAAAGTTAAACATATTGGGTGGTGCAGTTATTAAAAGCAAATTCTGTATGCTGGCCAAATATGGGCAAAGAAGGGCATATGGCCTTTAAAAGTGTGGTGGTTCCTGTAGGGACAAGGCTACAGTGTTATGTAATATATAGGTAGCTTTATGAAGATACTCTGAACCTACAGCTGCAAAGTAACATCTATATAGATGCGGACCACTGACCACAAAATTAAATTATTCCAGATGCTGGATTCAGAGATCTTGCATCTGGAGGGACTTTCCAAAGTCATGCAAATCCAACCACGGGATGCGGAAACCTATCATTTGGTTTGATTAGCTAATTAAGGCAATTGCTTTATGAAATCACTTAAAGGAGAATTCCGGTGTGAAATTGAGCTTAACTGTACCGAAACATGTTAAGGTGTACTCACACGTGTTTTAGACGCACTTTCACTCACCCCCAGCATTCCGAACTCCTCCGTTTTCAGCCTAGCTTACAGTAGGCTTGAAGCTATTAGATTGGGCATTACGTAGCCTATGCAGCTAAATCGCTATTTTTAAACCATTAAAAAGGTTCCAAGTAACTCCACACTGCATTGGTTGACTTCTGAGGGTCCTGACATTTAAAACGAGATACTTAGAGCTTTGGAAGTGCACAGGAAGTTTATTAAAAAAGACTGTTTATTCAAGCAGTACCTTCATAGAATCTCTCCGCTGGGCGCCATCTTGTGGTGAAGTCGCGATAAGTCGACTGACGAGCACAAACGAACAGGAAAGACAGGGGGACATATTGCAAACATTTTGAGCTTTGTTACTCATCATGCTCATGTAGACAGTATAACTATATATTTCCTATGGAATTACTTTAGCAATATGTTCCCCTGTCCTTCCTGTTCGTTCGTGCTCGTCAGTCGGCTTATCGCGACTTGATTCCAAGATGGCGCCCAGCGGAGAGATTCTATGAAGGCACTGCTTGTAAACAGTCTTTTTTTAATAAACTTCCTGTGCATTTCCAAAGTTCTCAGTATCTCGTTTTAAATGTCAGGACCCTCAGAAGTCTACCAATGCAGTGTGGAGTTACTTGGGACCTTTTTAATGGTTTAAAAATAGCGATTTAGCTGCATAGGCTACGTAATGCCCAATCTAATAGCTTCAAGCCTACTGTAAGCTAGGCTGAAAACGGAGGAGTTCAGAATGCTGGGGGTGAGTGAAAGTGCGTCTAAAACACGTGTGAGTACACCTTAACATGTTTCGGTACAGTTAAGCTCAATTTCACACCGGAATTCTCCTTTAAGTTTGTGGCTTTAGAATCCGTGCCACCAACCTGTGCATACCTAAACCTGATCTTCTTATGGATATAATTAGACCCTACATTTACCAGAGATATGTGTTTTCTATGACTGTAGTGAAACTAAATAATCTATTC
>NC_085014.1:24093726-24108726 GCF_963854185.1 Sardina pilchardus
TCAAATTGCTCGTTCATAATTTATTCGTCCAGTCGCTGATCATAAACCCCTACATTCAGAACAGCTCTCTCGTGGCTGAGGGCTTCATGTCAAAATTAATTACTTGTTGTTTCTCCAATTTATCCCGGGCAAGAACACAATGCCATGTTCATTGATACTAGAAGCCACTTGTCATAAGAAATTACGTCTCAAACCCACTGTCTGAATGGATTATTTTTGTCTGTTCTGCTGTTGTTTAAAACATGACTTCAATTTTGTGTGCTCATTTGTCATTGGCCGAGACAAAAAATGAGCCAAACTTAAACAGATGCATGCATTGTGTTGTACAATAGATTTCTGACAATATTCCTGACTGCATTGATGAAAAGGGCATTGATTTTCTGAGTCGTGAGTCGTGACCATCTAATGTTCGATACGTTTGACCCCGCGCTCTAAAGGTCAGACGGTTTGGGAGAGGGTAGCCTGGGTTAATGTCAGACGCCTTTGATGATTGTCTTGTCAATAGCATGCGTCTTGTTTGCAAAATGACAAATATGTACACAATCTAATCAGTCTTTTTTTCTCTCTTTTGTCTTTTCAGCAAACAAATCATTGCTGGGCGGAGGTGGAGGTAAGCCTTCTTCTCATTTGCATCCATTTCATCTCTCGTCTTTTTTCCCTCGCTCTCGTTTCATATCACAGTCTGGGGGGTCAGTACCATGGAGGAGAGCGCAGAGCAACAGAATGTGATAAAAGAGAAGCAAGCTGAGGAGAAGGAGAGAGAGAGAGAGAGAGAGAGGGAGAGAGAGAGGGAGGGAGGAGAGAGAGAGAGAGAGAGAGGGAGGCGTGGAGGTGAGACAAATTAGCCGGTGGTGAGCCAGAGCAAAACGTAAGGATCAGCAAGGGGCCAGGAGCGATAAAAAATGAGAGAAAGAAGAATTTTAAAAGAGAGAGAAGAAAGTATTGAAGGAGAGAGGGGAGGCAGCAGTGGGAGAGAAAGCCCCAAAAAAACGAGAGAGAGAGAGAGAGAGAGAGACAGAGAGAGAGAGACAGAGAGAGAGAGACAGAGAGAGAGAGAGAGAGAGAGAGAGAGAGAGAGAGAGAGAGAGAGAGAGAGAGAGAGGGGAGCGTATGCAGAATGATCGATGGAGAGAGGGAGAGATGTTGGGCAGATGGGACATGTTGGGCTGCCGGAGGCGTGGAATCTCGCTGCGGCACTTCTGATGGTTGTCTCGCTCTGGCGAGAGCACAGACCACCAATTTGAGGAGCGCGTGACTGGCGCGGCCCACCAGCTCCCCTCTCGACACCCCTCCGAGCCTCGCACACAAAAGAGCCGCTTTATCTCCCGAACGCCGCCGCCACTTGTTGCCGTCGCCGAGCGAGCGTGGCGAGAGGCCTCCCCCCCAAAAAAGAGAGCAGCTCCTCCACCCAGGGTTCCAATTATCCCCTCTGCCTCGTAGCGTGGCGAGCCGGCCTGCTTTAGAGCCTCTCACACTGTGACTGTGCAGGCCTGTGCCGCTCTGAACGCGCCCCGAAGTCAAGAGTCTCTACAGCCATCCATTCACACTCACTTAAGCTGCCTCTTCGCGTGGCAGCTCTTAAATATAAACTCCATTTTTGTCAGTGCTAGTTTTTCAGTGTAGGTGATAAGACAAGGCATATGTAATTCTAGGTTTTGTCTCTGTTGGTTCAGACTCTTGGTGAGAAGCAAAGTCATTACTAATTTCCTCCATTGTGATCACTTCCATGTTCCTTTTAATGAAATGCACAGCAAACGTCAAAAACGCATCACATTCTATTCACTCTGCACTTGTCTCTAATTGAGTTGGTCTCAATTAAACGTAATGTGTTTTTCTCACTGTATAATGTGGAATGACATTTATTTCACTGTATTGTATTATAATAGTCAGCAAATGGGTAACAGCTAAAAGATCTAGATTTTAGACTTTTAAAAGTAGATGTTATCAGCGCACACTAGTCTGAGAAAGGAATTGTTCATTAGGAGCGGACAGTGTGTCTCGCCATTGGCTTCCTGTGGCTCGCTCTCCTAGATGTTAGATCTTTCTCCTCTTTATTTGAAATGCATGCTTGTTATGTGTGAGCACATAGCATAATGCAGTCAAATGGCACGGCTTGTGCACAAGTGTCTCACACAAGCCGTGCCATTTAGCTGCATGTGTGTGTGTATGGAGGTGTGTGTGTGGGGGGGGGGGGGTGTAGCCTGCATGATGTTAATTAGACTGGACATAATGCTCAATTACTGATCACACCTGTACTCCCAGTACAAACATACAGTGTGTCTACAGTATTTGCACCTCATCTACATCTCAAAGAGAATGAGCTGCCTCTGAATTACAGTGCCTCCCCTCACTTTACTGACAACCTATTCCTTGTAAGAGATATCCGACTGACTTTACAGACCTCCATAGAACACCAGAAAGTGAAATGCTCGCCACTCAAGGATTTTTTTACCCAACCAGTCCTGTGAGATTGGACAAAAAGGGAGCAATCTCGGTGACAGTTTTAAATCATAGGCCTGGGAGGAAATGAATGTAAAATGGCCTCAAAGCAAAGGACATGCCGTTCACAGCTGCCATCACCTACCATAAAGCACACTGTGACTGACTTACTGTATTTGCAAAATAGCTCCGGCAGTGAGCAGGCCCTTTTTGAGTAGAGTCATTGTGTTGTGTGGAGTCGGGCGGACGAGTGTAGTGCTTGCTCGTGGGTGTTCTTGAATAAGTTCCTTTCAGTGGACGCCATCTTGTTCTGGTGCTTGGTAATGTGGACACACTCAGGAGGTGTGGAAATTGACATGCGTTTAGAATAAACAGCACCCTCTGTAAGCATACCTTGGGCTTTATGTGTTAGAGAGCTCTTGTGTGCTGGTTGAGAAAGTGTGTGTGTGTGTGTGTGCGTGTGTGTACATGTGTGTGTGTGTGTGTGTGTGTGTGTGTGCATCAGTGTGTGTGTGAGAGTGAAAGAGAGAGATTGCATTTGTGTGCGTTAGCACGAGAGCAATATCGTGCCCGTCCATGTGTGTCTCTGTGTGCATGTGTGCGTGGCCGCGTGCATGTCAGTGTTAAGCGTCTGGCCATGAGCAAATCAATATGCGCGATAAATCTCAGGCTTCCAAATCCCTCCGGGCTGGCGGTGGCGGTGATACACACCCCTCGGGCCGCGCTACGCCGCGCTACCCCGCGCTACCCTACGCCGCGCCACCCTACGCCACGCCGTGCCGTGCCGTGCCGCGCTCGTCTGTCTGTGGTGACGTGGGCTTCGCGCGGGGCCCTCGGGCTCCGAGCTCCGAGCCTTGGCAGCAAGGCAAATGGGATTGATTTAGTTGTGACCTTCGCCTTGTCATTTTAAACCCACTCTGTCTGAGCGTGCCTCTGCATCTCGCCCATCACTTCCTTAGTCTCTGCACTCTCTCACTCTCTCTGCACTCTCACTCGCTCCATCCCTCTCTCCCTCTCTCTGTCTCTCTCTCTCTTTATCCCTCTCTCCCTCTCTCTCTCGCTGTACTCCTGCACTCTCTTCCCGCCTGCTCTCTGTTCATCTGTCTCCTCACATGCTCGTCCCTCACTCTCTCCCCGTCACTCTCACTAACCAGCTCTACGTGCGCGTGTGTGCGCGTGTTTGTGTGTACGCGCGTGTGTGTGCACGCGCACGTGTGTCTGTGTGTGTGTGTGTGTGTGTGTCTCTGTGTGTGTGTCTCTCTGTGTGTGTGTGTGTGTGTGTGCGCATGCATGTGTGTGTGTGTGTGTTGTTTCCTCTGCTCATCCCCCTCCTATTATCTTGCTCTCTTCCTTCACTTGCTTGACTTCATCCTTGTCTCACTTTGGAGGTTTTTTCCTCTCTCTCTCTGCGTGCTGGTTCTCTCACCTGTTCTGGCCTCCAGAGGTTTGTTAAGACCTGGAAAACCGGGGTGATAATTAGGCAGGGACTGAAGAGTGCATTAGCAAGACAGAGCGTCTCTGCATTAAGAAGAATAAAAGAAAGAGAATGCAAATGTTTTTCTGTGTGTGTGGGGAGGGAGGTGGTTGTGTGTGTGTGTGTGTGAGAGAGAGAGAGAGAGAGAGAAAGAGAGAGAGAAAGACAAAGAGAGAGAGAGAGAGAGAGAGACTGTAACACGGTACAAAACAGTCATGCTAATAAAGCACCTTTGAATTTGAATTTGAAAAATGTGAGAGAGAGCGAGAGCAGGAGAAAGAAAGAGCGTGCGTACTTGAGTGAGTATTGTTACAGGAGTGGCCATGAGTGGTGAATGTTTGAACGAGGGACGCTGAAGTAGACGAAGAAAGAAGAGGTGAGGAAGAGCTGTGGGAAGAGAGCAAGGTAGTGCAAGTGAGAGAAAGGAGGAGAGATGGACGGATGGATGGATGGATGAATGGATGATCAGGGCCAGTGTGAGGGAGGCATGGAGGGGGCGGGTGGACAGGTAATAGGGGGGTGTGCGGGGGTGTGTAGTACCTGAGATGCACCGCAGGTTAAATTGACCCCGTGATGTTTTTCTAATACACTCTAGAGAACACCGAACAAAATGTCAATTTGAAAACCAGAGCAGGGAGAGGAGCTCCAAAAAAACCCTGGAGATGAAAATCAATCTAAAAAAAAAAAAAGAAAGAAAACACCCACAGAAATTGCACCATTTCAGCCACGCATTTGGACCCCATATTGTTTCAGATGGCATTTTAAATTTGTCCGCAATTAAGCACTCGACTGAAAGTCCCGGGTGTTCTCAATTAATCCACCCCTAAAAAAATCATAGAGGGCGTCAAAAAAAAGAAAGGGGGGAAAAAAGAGAAGCTGAGTCTTAACGCTTCCGGAACTCCAAAAAGCCTATTGTTCTAAATTCAGCCGCCGCCAAGCATCCCGCTTGCTCTGAGTACACGGTGACATTTCCCTCTTGTTTCCGTGAAAATGTTGCATTAATGCGATAAAGTTGGCACAGTGGCAGCTGCGTCCCCCCCGTTTCTCCACGCTAGAGACATCCTTGTGTTTCTAAAAACTCACCAATTCACAGAGATGGCAAGGACACAATTACATTTTCTATTGATTGTGCCTCTCTCATTCTTTGTGTGACATAAAAGAGAAAATGTGTGTGTGCGTGCGTGTGTGTGTGTGTGTGTGTGTGTGTGTGTGTGTGTTTATGTGCATGTGTTTGCGTACTTTTGTTATGTCCTTGAGTTTGGCCAGATCGGAATTGTGGATGACATCCAGTTTGAGACTAAACCGATTGGCCAACTGGACCAGACCAAAGCAAGCGATCCCAGCTCCCTTGCAGGGACTTTGGGAGAGGCCAAACAGATGTTGCCGCAGCCTTCTGGACACCCCTTGCTAATGGTTGCCATGGTGACCAGCCTTGGCCAATAAGTGGATGGCATTCCATCCGACTGGTGTTAATCAACACTAACAGTCTTCGCTCTTGACCAATCCAAAATGAGATTATCTACAGAGGAAGTGCGATAGTAACTACAGTAGCCCATCCTCCATGTGCTGGATCCAACACAGCCAGCACCAGAGTGGATGTGTGTTTAACTGAATGTAATTGGTAAATTGTGTGTGTGTGTGTGTGTGTGTGTGCATACATTTTCACGCTCGTAGAGGGATGTATACTGTACGTGTTTAAATACCTCTTTGTGTGATCTAGCTATGAGTGAAGAACGCCTCCGGCACATGCTTTTAAATGCATTCCAAGCCCCCAGCCTAGTATAACGTGATGCCAATTAGCACTTGCTAACAAGAGGCGTGCATGCTTGTTGTGCACTGGAAAGGTGTGCGTGGGATGATGGTGCAGGAAGGTAGTGCGATCCCTAAGGCAGGTGCAGTGCACACACTTGTACCTGTCTTCCCTCCTCCGTCTGCCCCTCTCATCCTATACCCTTTGCCCTTACTCTAACACCGCCCCCCTCACACACACACACACACACACTCAACCGTAGCTTCCTAGGTTTTAACCCCCCCCCCCCCACACACACACACACACACACACACACACACACACACATACACACACACTCACACACACTCACACTCTACCAAAGCTTCCTAGGCTGTAACACAGGGTACATGTCATTTCCTCGCTCTATCGCTTAATCACTCCATCATCTTCTCTCTCTCTCTCTCTCTCTCTCACACACTCTTGCTCTCTTGCTCTCTCTCTTACTCTTACTCCTGCTCTCTCTCTCTCTCTCTGTTTGTCTGGGCCCCTGGCGGCTCCGTGCTCATTCTCTCTTGTTCTTCTCTGGCGAGACACACGCTCATCCTCTCTCTCCCCACGTTCTCCACTCTCCAGCTATTCCCACGTATGTCAACTCCACCTCCGCCACCCCACCCTCTTCATCATCACCCTCTCCCCTCCCCTCCTCTGTATTCCTTCTTTCACCCCTCTCTCTTTTTTATCACCCCCTCCCCCTCTCCGTGAGCGTACGTAAGCGCTGGGCTCCTTATCACCCTGGGCAGGTATGATAGCACACGCTCAGCTTCACAGCCACACCATCAGCCACAGGTATCAACTCACTATCATGCTGTTAGCCCAAGGGTGCATGTTGTGGCATATATCATATATGTGTAAAAAAAATAAACAACAACAACATCCAGTCTCTCTATCTAGACAGCGCATTTTATTTACACAATAGGATGAGGGTCTGTCTGCATCTAACTAGTGGTATCAGAGGAGATGGAGATGAAGATTACAGTGCATTTCCTGGCGATTTTTCACTTTTAGTGAAGCTAAAAGTCCCTCCATGTGTGTAATGGCAATAATACTCATGAAAAGGAGATCCACTGTGCAATGCAATAATGGCGTCATTACGGGCAAATTGTCAGGCACAGTTGTGAGTGTGGTTGAAGGCTTTTTCGGCTTCTGTCTTTTATGAAATCTCATGTGGTAATTTCCATCTACTGTAGTGTTACGCCTCTCTCTCTTTTTACTCTTTTCATCTTCTCTCTCATCCATTATTGCAACTGCATATTATTTCTGTTGAACATTGACATGAATGTTAATCTCCCCCTACAGTGGATGGAGCCATTCATCGTGGGGCCGGACCACTGCTGAAGAAGGAATGTGCCACTCTGGGAGGCTGTGAAACGGGGGAGGCCAAGATCACTGGCGCCTACGGCCTGCCAGCTAAACGTGAGTCACCTGCCTTGTTTATACCTTGGTTGCTCCCCCAGATAACTAAGACGATCTTCAGCTGTACAAAATTCAGCAATAATATTTTTCCAAAGTACTTACAAGTCGGAAAATCAGTGTTTTGTTGAAGCAGAAGGCCTCTCTCCGAACTCTTGAGATAACCCATAACCACTCATGTCATTTACATTTGAAAGGACAAGTTGCATCACTGTTGGCATGGTTACCATATAGGAAGGAACTAAGTCCTTTGCGGCGTACATGACAAACACAATGTTTGGCAGGACACCAGTTTGTTTCATGACAAAAGATCACGCACAGTACTGTATATAGGAACCAGACCACAGGGGTGTAGCATGTCAGTCATCCGGTGACAGCGTTGTCCCGTGAACTTAACTGTCTCCTGACATGAATGATATATTACAAGGGAAGAGGGAGCAGGGTACAGCCTGTACAAGCAGAATTACGATGACGGTAACAGGAAATGCAGAAGATTTCTGCATTATGAAAAGATGCGCTCCGTATATTCTACAACAGTCTGCTGCGTGCTCAGTGAGAACACAAACTGATATTTCATATCGGCCCAGTTTTCTACCTGTGTAGAAAAAGCTGAAACGAAAGTTCAATCCTCCTATTATTTTCTTGTCGTTTTTTTGCATCCCAATATCCCCCAGTGTCCCGTATGAAATGGCAGAGGTATTTTTGAGAAGTAAATGAGTGAGATCTTTTTTGGCCGGCTCAGGCGCCGTGTATTAGCGGTCTTTGTGTCGACAGTCCTGGAGGTGTGCTGGCTGGCGGAGGTGCTGAACGCCCATGGTGAGCTTTGGATGGCGGCTGTCTTCAAAGGAGGAAGACATGAGAGTCTGCTCAGAGCTGCGAGCAGGGAGCTGAGGGTGGACAGCCTCACACTTCCTGCTGTGTGTGTGTGTGTGTGTGTGTTGTGTGTGTGTGGGGTAGTGTGTGTTTGTGTGGTCTGTGTGTGTGTGTGTGTGTGTGTGTGTGTGTATGTTAGTGTGTGTTTGTGTGGTGTGTGTGTGTGTGTGTGTCTGTCTGTCTGTGTCTGCGCGCGTGTTTGTGTGTGTGTGTCTGTCTGTGTGTGTGTGTGTGTGTGTGTGTGTGTTCTCCATTGCCCTCTCTTGACCTTGCAGGTGAGGTGGGCCTGGCTAATCTCCTGACAGGGACGTTGTGTGTTTATTCACAGCAAACTGGACTCTAGGCCACCCTGCAGCACTGACCGCAGGCCAGGCCAGACCAAAGCTGAGCCATCAGCTTAGGCTTTCTCTCTCCTCCCTCCCTCCCTCCTTCCTTGCTTTCTCCTTCTCTCCTTCAGTCTTCCATCTCTCTCTCTCTCTGTCTCTCTCTCTCTTGCCCCCTCCTTCTCTGTCTTAGTGGGAGTGTGCAGTAATTATGTAGTCAGACAGTGTTTACAGATGCAAGTGCACTTTAATTTATTCCCACACTTAGCAGTAATTTCCCTACCTAATTTATGACCCCTCCTTACCTTGCCCCGTCAAGCGAAAGGGAAGAGAGAGAGGGGTGTGTGTGTGTGTGTGTGTGTGTGTGTGTGTGTGTGTGTGTTGGGGAGTGGGGGGGGGGGGGGGGTGCACTAACAGTATCGACTCTGTATCGATAATGCAATGGGACCAGTTAGTTCAGTCATTTGGGCCTCTTGTCCACTTGGCTGTTTATCTACAGTACAGCGGTTAGGCCAGGGCCGTGTCGGAGGATATCAAGGGGAGTCCTCGTAGGAAATGATGGGTGCCATGCTTTATTTGCTAGATTGTCTGGCACTTACTGCTCATCATATTATGCCTGGGCTCTATGTGCTTAGTGAGTGTGTGAGTTGCATTAAATCTGAGAATCTGGGTTTTTTTTTTTTTCTTGTGTGCTGTTCTTGTGTAGTGTCTCTGAGATTGGAGCCATGTGCTGTAAAAGGCACTATGCTCAGAAAAGTAGCTATTACTCTGAGATCTGACTGAGGTATATATATCTATATATAACTTACAGTGTATATATGTATGACTGAGTGTGTGCATCTGTGCTGTGCCAGTATGCCTTCTTTGTTTGTTTGTTTGTTTGTTTGTGTGTGTGTGTATGTGCGTGCGTGCGTGCGTGCGTGCGTGCGTGCGTGCAAGCGAGCGTGTGTGTGTGTGTGTGTGTGTGTGTGCTTGCATGTGTGTGCCTGCATGTGTGAGTGTGTGCGTATGTGTGTGCGTGTGTGTGTGTGTGTGTGTGTGTCATTAAGCAAACGGTAGTGAAGAGGTGCTATTAGCCTCCCCACACATGTGCACTCTAGCTGTGGAGCGAGGGAAGACGAAAGGCGAGGATGAAACACTGAAGAGAGCGAAGAGAGAAGAGAAACACTGAAGAGAGCGAAGACACAAAATGTCTCTCAAGCAACACGAGTCTCCATTTATCTCCAAGGTTATGCTCCATCCCTCCTCGCTTCATTATGCCGAGGAATTATTTGCACATAAAAACAAATTCCTCCTAAAATTAAGTAATTAGCTCAGACTTAAATAAGACAAAAAAAAAAAAAACACCTCCTTTTTTTTTATTTTCACGTGCTGATTGAAGCAGGGCTTGTTGCATCTTGTTAGTGCCTAACAAGGTGGTATTTTTAGCCACGGCAAGTCAAATCTATTATGGTGCAGATAATATTTTTCGAAACAGTCACAAGAAAGAGCAGAGGAAGAGGGGGTTGCAGGGAGAAAGAGAGATATACGGAGCGAGCTTTGTGTTCCGAGAGGGATTTAAGATCAGGTAGGTGGCTTATCGACCCAAAGGGAATTAGTAGAGTGTGGTGTGTGAGAAAAAAGGAACACACACACACACACACACACACACACACACACACACACACACACATTCAGACAGGCACAGCACCAACCCTCTGTGGCAAGTCCCAAAGCCAACCTGTGTACCAATACAGACCTAACCGGAGGGGAAACAAGCAGACAAACAGCAACAATCGTTATGGAGGAGAGAGGGAGGGGGAGAAAACGAGGCAAGGAGAAAGCTTGTCAGCTTGGTGCTGTACACACACACACACTTTCTCCCTCTCTCACACACACACACAAACACACACACACACATACACAAATGCTCCGAATGGTCTCATTTCCCTCAGTGACCAATTAACACTAATTAAAATCCGCCCAGGCCAAATGAACACCCACTCTCCTCCTTTCGTCAAAGACATAACTTATCCCTCTTTCGCTGTCTTTCTCCTGCCCTCTCTTTTACCGTCTCATCCCTTCTTCGCTAAGACAGCGTCTCGCTTAATACCCACCTCCGACTGGCCATGTGCGACCTCGCAATAATTACCACTGTAGCATCATGGATATGGATATCGTGTTCATAAAAACGGAAAATATGCATTAAGTATTAAGTATACCATCCTTGCGGAAAGAAATCGTAGCCCTCTGCTTTGGTTAGTCTGCACTCTTGTCTGTGTGTGTGTTAGTGTGTGTTAGTGTGTGTGTGTGTGTGTGTGGTTGCGCTTTCTAAAGGTCCGAGCCAAGACAAAGACAGAGAGACGGGGTCAAAACAGCCCTATCTTTGGGAGCTTTCAGATGGTAAGCGCTTGGGCCCCTTCTTCAGGACCCATTGTGATTCCCTGGGGGCCCCCCTTTTAGGCTTTGTGCTGTGCCCGTCACGTACTTTAAAAGTCATTTCACCTGCTCCTGCGCTGGGGTGGGTGGAGTGGAGTGGGGTGGGTGGAGTGGGGTGGGGTGGGGTGGGTGTGAGGCGTGACTCTTCCAGGAGGCCCCTGTGTGTGTGTGTGTGCATGGATAGGGGCCCAGCACTGTATTTTGTGACATGTCCCGCTCCATTGAGCACGAAATGAAGGCTGGCACCAGAGGACCGGTCCAGCTTTTGGAACACCCCCTCCCCTCCCCTCTCTCTTTCTCTCTTTCTCTCCCCCCTCTCTTCTCCGCCACTGAGAAAAAGACAGATAGGGGGAAGAGAGGAACAGAGAGAGAAAGGGGAGAGAAAAAAGGCAGGCAGGCCCGGAAGTGTCAAGAGACAGACAATGGATGGAAAAAGAGCACAGAATGTATACATGAGTTATAAAACACAAAAAAAGGGAGAAAAAGAGAGAAAAAAAACGTTCTTAGGTTAGGGGTATTGTTTGGAGGCAGGGAGAGGGAACGGGGAGGGAGGAAGAAGCCAGAAGGAATGTGTCAGAGAACGCGCCGCACAATAGGGAGGGAGGGAGCGAGGGATAGAGAGAGAGAGAGAGAGAGAAACGGTGGTAGGAAGAGTCAGAGAGAAAAAGGAAAATGCATCGGAAGAAAAGCAGCTCTTCAGAAAGTTTTCTGAGGTCAAGCTGTCACGGTAAATTTTTATGCTCTGGTTTTGTGAAGAGGGAAGCAGAAAAGGCAAGTTTGCGTGGTGTGTGCGCTTGTGTGTGGGCACATGAGATTTTCCTCCAAATGTTAGAGTGGAAATGAGAAGCCCTCTGTTTCCATCATAAAAGAACTCTTCCAGCTGCTTGTTTTTTATCTGCTGATAATTTTGGGGGGGATATATGACAGGGTCTAATCTTCATTTATTTCATTTTTACATTTCCCAGGCATCCTATCAGTGTACTGCTAGAGGATTATAATATCAATTGTTTTCACAAGTTGTTCATGTAAAAGCTGAGGAGCCTATTTGGAAGGGAGTAAAACAGACTGGAGGGACGGTGATAATTTTTTTGTGGTGGGGATCTGATTTGCTGTCACACAAGGTCTACAAGGTATACACGCTCCAGCAGCACTGTCCATAGAACTGTGTTGTGGCTCAAGGGGCTGCAGTCATTCTCTAATCCTTGCCCAAACTTACGCAAATGTAGAAATAAAACTGATGTGCACACACACACACATACACACACTCACACAAACACACACTCACACACACTCTCTCTCTCACACACACACACTCACTCACACACTCTCTCTCTCTCACACACACACACACACACTCTCTCACACACTCACACTCGGGCCTTGCACGTGCACACGGATTTAAATGGAGCAGAGTAATGTCAGCATGAGTTCATTTGTACAGGATTTGCGCCCTCTGGCCCCTAGCCTTTAGCCAGCCGCAACCTTTAGCTGCACCTGTGTCAAAAGCCATTATGTCATCCCCACTCCTCTCCCTCTCCCTCTCCCGCTCCGTCTCTGATTAGGACTCTTTCGTCAGGACTGTCCCTCTCACTAAATCTCTCTCTGCCTCTGCCCGACACCCCCCCCCCCCCTTTTTATATTTCTTTTTAGATATCCCCCCCCCTCCTTTACGTTTTTTTCCCCATATGAAGCACTTTTTGCTTTTTTTTATGCTTGATAAGCATAACATTTCTTTATGAAAAGCTCCAAATAATATGCTCTTAAAGGCTTTTAGTATACCCGTGACTTTTCTCTCTCCGGCTTTCTTTTCTTTCTCTCTCTCTCTCTCTCTCTCTCTCTCTCTCTCTCTTTCTCTCGTGCGCTCCTCTATGTAGTCTTTTATTTCCCAACGCTTGTCTTCCGCACTTTCAAGGGTTTTATCCGCTTTTATTCCTCATCATTTCACTCGCGTCTCGTCCTTTCAGAGCGTCCTTCCTCTCTGTGCCGGGTGTTGTCCTCTGCCGGCTGCCCGGTGCGCATTGTTCCCTCGGCTCTTCTGTGCCGCCGAGTGTCATCACTCCCCATCGCAGGGCCTATCGCCCATCCTTACAGACTCTCTACCCTTTTGTCACTCTCGCTCCCTCCCTTCCCTCTCTCTCTCTCCCCCTCTCTCTCTCTCCCTCTCTCTCTCTCTCCCTCTCTCCCTCTCTCTCTTGTTGTGACCTTTCTGGTTCCTCCTTTCACATCCCTCCTTCCTTGCCTTTTCCTGTCTTACTCCCTTAATCTCTTTTGAACTGTCTCTTCCCCTTTACCTCACTCCTTATTCCATTCTTCCACTCTGTCACTGTCTCTCTCTCCCCTTCTCCCTCTCTCTCTCCCTCTTTCAGTCGCTCTCTCTCCCTCTTTCAGCCTCTCTCTCTCTCTCTCTCTCTTTCTTTCTGTCTTTCAGTCTTTCTCTTTCTCTCCCTCTCTCCGTCTCTCCCTCCCTCCCTCTGTGTGAGTAATGTGTGCGTGTGACTGGGCTGATGTATGGCCCGGGCGCCGGACTAAACAAACAGGGAGGCAATCGATGCTGTAAACACAGAGGAGAGGGGCAGTAAATAACCCGCCGGCCGACAGGACGCGCCGGCCGAGGTGCCGAAGGAGAAGCGCTCCGCCGCGGAGAGAGAGAGAGAGAGAGAGAGGGAGGAGGAGGAAGGAGAAAGGAGAGGTGGAGGAAGATGGGAGACAGGGAAACGGAGGAAAAGGCCAAAGAGCATGGGGCAGGCGCGAACAGCGGAGGTCAGGGAGCGAACGAGACGGACCCCGGGCGAGGAGGAAGAAGGTGTGGGGAGCAGCGGAGGGGTCACGCGGCCATGCGAGGAGGAGGAGGAGGAGGTCGCGAGGATCGCGCTGGAGATGAAGAGTGATGGAACTGGGGACTGCAGAGGACTGAGGTGTGGGAGGAAGGTGGAACGAGGGAGAGGGAAAAAACGAGTGGTGGACGAGATGAATGGACAGAGCAGCCCAGGGTTGTCCAGAGGTTAGCCGCGAGTTTGTATAGACGTCGCGAGAGTGACAGGAACGGCGAAGGTGGCAGAATTGCCAGCGGAGGAGGATCAAAAGCCATTACAAGACTGTCCAGATATGCGCGGATAAATAGCCTATTGCTGAACTTGAGTTGTGATATGACTGACAGGACCAAGACAGCCTTTTTCCCTTCTAAAATAATAGTGTCACTGTCATGCAGCAAGTCAACTTTAATCTGTCGTTCTGCAATGCCAGTCGAGCCGTTTAATAATTCCTGCTCCTCAGTGGCAACACTGAAGGAAACTTCAGAGACTAATTACACTTGCTTGATTTACATTTTCTTCTCTTTTTTCCATCACCTCTGAGACTCGAGATGATATATTTATCAAGCTCAGCAAAGTCATTCATTTCGCAGTTAATTTTCAAAAGCGAAATTTACATGGCCCCCCGAAACGCTCGCGCTAGATCTTTTACATGGCAAGCAGCAAGCAGATAATTTAGCCGACTTTCTCCTGACAAGCATGAGCCTTCTCCACATCAAATCCACTCCTTTCCTTGACAGATAGATACGCTTTCACATCAGATAATGTGACTGCTGAATCAGTTTCGATAACAAATGGATGTCGACTATTTTTTTTTTTTTTGTATGTGTGTTCCTCGCAGGCATCATGTTATAAGTTAACGGTGTTGCTTTCCTCAGCTAAAACCACCGTGTTATTTTTAGGGGGGAGTCGTAGTGTTGCTCTCACCCTCCGCCCCTTCTCCACACAGATGTGGTTCACACAGTGGGCCCCATCGCCTACGGGGGAGTGGGTGACAAGGAGAGAAACGCCCTGCGAGACTGCTACCTCAACAGCCTCAAGACAGCTGTGCAGAACCAGCTGAGGACAGTGGTGAGACCCAGGGAGCTGACACACACACACACACACACACACACACACACTCACTCACGCACACGCACACGCACACGCACACGCACACGCACACGCACACGCACACGCACACGCACACGCACACGCACACGCACACGCACACACACACACACACACACACACACACACACACACACACACACACACACACACACACACACACACACACACACACAGTGTGGAGAAGTGGCTTGTGAGATGCCTTTCTCTAGGTGTGTATTCACTGGTATGTTAAATATACTCTGATACACTTGAGAAGTGAAGAGAATCAATGAAGACTTTTTGGGCCATCCCATTGTTTTGAGTTGAACTACTTTACCTACGTGAGGCCTTATATGAGATGAATATACA
>NC_085014.1:24113726-24123726 GCF_963854185.1 Sardina pilchardus
ACACACACACTTAGCAATATCTGCAAACTCATACTGTAGACCCCGGGAGAATCATACAAAGCGCTCACTGACAGCCTGACTTTTAATGCAACTTAAATTACGTCTGGCCAGTTAAGAATTTAGCAGCTGCAAAGCACAGTGTTGCCCCCATTGTTAATTTATTCAGAGAGGTACTTTCGGAACAGTATGGGGTGACTCACGAGAGGTTTTCTCACCGCATGTCGGAGGACCTGATGCCTGTTAGGGTCACAGAGAGTAGGCCACTTGTTTTAATGTACGTCCCTTCAAATGCACCACCATCTTACCACCAAGACAAACAGGGCTCCATAGAGATGCGTTGTAATTCTCTCTGGCTCTTTTTGGGTTTTGTCTTGCTGTCATCGTTGCCAACATCTGTCACAGCCACTATCAACGTAATGCACAACCTGTAGCGTCATTTACAGCCATTTCTGGTAACAAATCACCCGCGGAAGTCATTTTTATTTCCCGAATGGCCTTTTCCAGAATAGCCTTCACGCTGAGTAATGTCATATAAAACCATGCATATCACATCACCACATGTGCTGGATTCTTTTGGACAATCTTTTGCTTGTTTTCCCCCCCAAAACCCCTCATGTCCATCCCTCCCCTTATCAGCCGAGTCTGCTGGCCAGTCAGAGAGCCCACCTGGCGGACAGGTAAAAGGCATGGCGTGCGCTGGTGCTTGTGTGTTGTCTGTCCTTTGTGTGTTCTTGAACAGCGTAGTGCTCGTAGCTGGCTGTAGCTAACCTGTTAGAAGGACAGCGCGTCGGCTGTCGATAACCATCTCTTATCTCCCCTCCTCTCTCCGTCTAACAAACTACCCCCCCCTGTGCCCGTATGTTAGCGCTGCAATACACTCTCTGTCTAATTACACTGAAAAACTGATTTGTGCACCTGCGAATGACGGACTAATCTTAGCTGTAAATGTAGACTAATAATTGTCATAATAGCACAGTAATTTGTATGCTTTTTCTGGACTAATAGACATGTCCATTAAACAGTCCTTCAGACGGCATAGTAATCCTGATGTTGCTATTCTCGAGGGGGGGAAATGTCTTGGGAGGGTGGGCTACCTGAGCTTCTCACCTGAGCTGATGGTCGTAACGATAATGGTACTGGCAGGGATGATAATTAGATGAAAAGAGTTTAATCTGCACGCTTTAAAATCCCTGTTCATCTTCTCTCGGCAGGATCCTCTGTGAAAAGCAAGCTATGATTGCCTGTCACGGTTGCCGTGGATACGCTACGCCACCCATCATGGTTTTGCCTGACCTCCTCCTCCTGCTCCCCCCCCACCCCCCACCCCCCAACCTCCATCACCCTATCTCTGCTCGCTTTTTTTTAAATGTTTTTTTTTCTTTTCCCTCTGTAGAAAAATCTGACAAACATGTGTAATTACTGTGGGTACTGCTGGGAAGTGCTTAGAGATAGAGGGGCTTGGTCTGGGCACAACACCGCCCGGCACCTTCCTAAACAAGACGTGCTCGCAAAATAACACGTAGGGTCAATAACAGCAATTAGGCTCACAGTGTCGAGTGTAGCACTTCAGGCTGTGGTTTTAAAGGAGAATTGGTAAAAGTGAAGACCCATTGATTTAGTTTATACAATGTTAAGATGAACATTGTGCCTGTTTATTAGGTAGGAAATGTTAGCATAGCCCTCACGGTATTAGTGCAACTTGCGATTTTCACCTTGACGTTGGTGTTAATGAAGTGGAAACGAAACACTAAAATAGGTGGAATCTTTATGTTGACTTTCACATGCTTTTAACGAGTGTTACCTGATGTGGTTCACACAAGGAGCCAGCACGGACATTTCATTAGAGCTGTTTTCTACTGACTAGCCTGTGTAAGTGCACAGTTTGTTTAATTCATGAGATTAATATTCTATCATATTCTTTAAGAGGGGTGATGTATTTTGAGTGGATTTGAAGTGATGTTTGTAATATTAATAGCCAAAGATGTGATTTGTATTCTCTAATATGTTTCTACTCCAGCTAAATAAACATTTGGCAACACGTAGAGAGGGGGGTGCCTTATGGGCACGTATAAGTTATTGAACCTATTAGACCGGAGGAAATGGAGACATTGCTTTGCCTCTGCCCATGATCTCGACGCTCACAAGCCTACAATTAAATAACTTTAAATTTTTTCCTCTCCGCCATTTCACTGTATGTCTGCGGGCTTGATGAAAGAGTCTCATTAAAGTCAATTCTTTTGGAAACCTAATGGCTCTGCACTGCTCTTTTCTTACTGTACTAATTGCACTGTGGGGGTAAAGGGGCTCTAGTCCTTAAGTGATCCGCTTACATCGCCGCAGAAGATAAACTGCTTCGAGACCATACTGGATGTTGTTTCAAATGAAGTTATTACACTCTTTATTCTTGGTTTGGTTTTTATTTCCGTCGGAAGGAATAACACACACACACACACACACACACACACTCTCTCTCACACTCACACTCACACACTCACATGCAGAGAAATCTCCAGTAAGTCTGTTAGTCTTTCCTCTCTGTTCTTGCCTGATGGGAGGAGAGGGAAGAGAGGGAGCTCTTGATGAACTCATTTGAAGTCATTTTCATTTTTTAATAAGCGGCGGACAGCCCAGATACTGTCATCACAGGAACCTCTACGAATAATGAGGAGGGAGAGACAGAGCAGAGGAGAGTGGGAGAACAGGCGGAAGAGAGGAGAGAAAGAAAGAAAGAAAGAAAGAAAGAAAGAGAGGGAAGACAGAAGTGTTGCAATTGTACAAGGCAAGAGATGGAGAAGGGCAGGGGGTGGGGGTGGAACAGAAGAAGGCGGAGGGTAGATGGGGGGGGGCAGTTGGGCCCATTTGAGAGGGATTTAACATGGAGGTATGAGAGATGTACATGCATAAAGCAGACAAGAGGAGAGGAGGGAGGAAGAGAGTGAAGTGCGGCTGGAATGAAAAGGACAGTGGCGCTCGCGCAGTAATTATCCCACGGGCGCTCTTCATCCCGTCCCATCAGCGCTCTTTCTCTCCCCTTCTCCCTTCATTTATTCCTCCGCCTAACTGCTGCCCTCTCTTCTTCTCTAGTGCCCCCCCTCTCTCTCTTCTCTCCTCTCCTCTCCGCCTCGCCTCTCCGAATCCCCCCTCTCTCCTCTCGAGCTCCACCGTTCCTCTCGGTTTAATTCAATTCCCACTATTTGCATCACAAACACGCATCATTTATCCTCCCTGATTTGGTGACTCTCGAGTGAAGATTACAGAGATGTGTCTCCTAAAAGGCCCTAACTCTCCTATTGAGACAGATTAGCCGCACTTGTTTTTATCACCCTCACTTTCTCACTCGACGGGCTCGCTCGCTCGCTCGCTCGCACGCTCTCACGCGCTTTCGCTCCTCTTCACCTCGTCTCCAAATCATCCAGGGGAAACGTTTTTTTGTTTTTTTTCTTCTTCTCAACCTTTCTCACTCCTTCTCTCTTCTTTTTCTCCTTCTCTCTGTCTTTCTCTCTCTCACACACACACACACACACACACACACACACACTTTCTCACTCTTTACGAATGGCTTTCTATTTCGGAGGTAACAGTATCTCCCGCCGAGTGTCAACCCAGAGCATCTGTCTGCTCTCTCCGTGTTAGCCAGTTGCGTCTCCTTGTGTGTCACCAGCTGCGTCGACGACGGCGAGTCCTCCTCCTCCGTGCGATCTGATAAAAAGATGGCCTTTCTAACAGATTACCGAAGTGGCAGGGAGAGTGGACGAGATTGAGTGTTCCGGACAAGAGTGAGGGGTCAAGACTGTGTGTGTGTATGTGTGTGCGCGTGTGTGTGTGTGTGTGTGTGTGTGCGTTGGGTCGAGGAGGGCAAACCTGATGTTTATGGATGCTGGGGAGAGAGGGAGTGAGGCGATGGTGGTAAACTGCTTGTGAAATGAAAATGGCTGCTTAGCAGAACCCAGGACACTCCGCTGCCCCATTGGATCAATTGGGTGATTTACAACCTGAAAGCCTGTCAGGGCTCGGAAACACCACGCAGAAGGAGGGGTGCATAAACCTGGGCGGGGGGTTGAGGTGGGGAGGAGAGCGAGAGAGAGAGAGAGAGGGTGGGGGGTGAGCTCATGAGTTGGATGCACAAAGAGGGGAACGCAAAAAGCGGCATGGAAAGATAGACAATTCGGCGTAATTGTCAAGTGGAAAGGAACGGACGACGCTGAGGGTTGCTGTGTTGAAATGACATGATTGGGCAACACACCTGCATCATAGCAGCCCAATTCCCTGAAACTCACCAATGACTTACTCGGGTGTTGCAACACTGACGGAAACCTACTCCACTTAATCCCTCCCCATTGCACTTGAATAATCAGCGTATCAGCATCAAAGTTTGCACTTAGCAATTATTCAAGTCGGTCTCCATATGGTCGGTTCAATCCAGGATTTTTTTTTTTTTTTTTACTTGTGTGCAGAGGCTTACTTTGCTAAGCGGCTGAAAATGAAATGCCTCTAGTTCGTAAAGAAGGTCAGGCAAGAATCGTGTGTGGTTTGGGAGGTTTGCTCTTACTCACAGTAAGTTTGTGGTGAATCATTACCATGTCCCCGGGGCCATTCATTAATTTCTTGATATAGGCCTCAGCGTGCAAATTACAAAACAAGAATCCTCTCCTTCCCACCCCAAGAAATAGAAAAAAAAAGAATTAACAGAGACCCTCTCCAACGACGACCCCTTTAATGTCACTGTATAAGTCACTGAATGTATGCCGTCATGGTCAGGCCACAGGTATGATTTACCGTTGTTCTGTGTGTGTATGTCTGCATGTTTTGTCATTGAGTTACAGTATAGTGTGTTTATGTGTGCGCGTGTGCCTTCTATTTTCATGTCAGTCTAGCTGGGTGTCTGGCTTTATGCTGTGGAGTATTGCCGAATATTTATGTGTGGCTATATTGCTGAAGGGTGTGTTTGTATGTGAGTGTTTGTGTTTGTGAGTCTGGAAGTGATTGAGATGAACAGGGAAGGTGTGTGTTTGCGCGTGTATGTACGTATGTGTGTGTGCGTGTGTGTGTGTGGTGTGTGTTTGCGTTAGTGCTTGCGTGAGCGGACGCCCCTGAGTGTTTTCCACTCGCACCCACCTCGATTTTGTTTTATTTTATTTTTATTTTGAGTGTTTAATGTATTAAAAGGGCCGGGGTAATGAATTATAATCTTTAATGCAGGGACCGATCGATATCTCCACAAAATAAATCAGCTTTTTACTGAGAGCGTCAAAGCCTTTAATACACTAGGGAGGAGAGGGAGGGGGAGAGCGAGGGATGGAGGGGGAGACGAAGGAGGGAGAGATGGAGGGAGGGGGTGGAAAAAGCAGGCAGAGGGAGGGTGGACAGCAGAGGTGGGAGGGAGGGAGAGAGACCGAGAGGATGAATGAGAGTGGGTCCTTGTAGGAAATATTTGCAGTCACCACATTACCGCTCATGCCCCTAACAACATTCACGATGCACTTATGTAAAAGGTCGAGAGGTCGCATTCTGTCACAGGGGACAAGGGAGAGTGCGATCACCATCCATCACAAATGGTGATTTTCGTCGAGGACTTTGTATATCGGCCATTGTTGTCCAAGGCCACTCTTAAATAATTGCCCTCAAGGATCACCTCAAATCCAGGATGCAATGGTCGGACACGGCTACCGTCTCTGTGAACACCTACTGTGCATCCGATCAGCTGAAGCGTTCAATAGCTCAGCAGCACTTCTCGCAATGAATGACAGAATAATATCGTTGTGTGTTCAAGACGGCCCTTGCTACAGGTCATGGCGGAGTTGGAATTCACCACAGCTGTAAGAAGCGGTTGAGGAGGACAGGAATATTTTTGTTCTCCCCGAGCCTCACTCAGCCCGCATTACAGAGCCGCACAGCTCTTAATAATTCAGAAACGCTACAGGCGAGGGGATAGAGAGAGGGCAGGGGAATAGGGGATCACTTTTCCATGTTCCATTGGTTTTATAAGCTAACATTATTGGCCTACTGAACAGACACTATGTGCGCAAAGGGAACAATCCGATAAATTATTGAGTGTACTTTTAGTGGACTTCATGCTTTGTATTAAAGATTTAGAAGAATTGAAAGTTTCCAGTGTTCAGTGCAAGATATGGGGGGGGGGGGGGGGGGGTTGTCACTGTGCCTATCCAATGATTGACATGTCCTGATGGTTTACCCGCAGTATATCAAAGTTTCATAAACAAATGGTTTCACCAACTGACGTGTTTTGATTGAGGACGCAGCATGACGGCAGTATAATTCATTAGATGTATTAGCGCTCCCATTTGTCGCGTCTGAGTTACGATTCACCTGAGGTAGGCTTGTCAAAAGTCCTCTCCCCAAATGTTTTAGCGGCTCCACTCTTCTCGAGATTACCACAGTCAAGGCCAAAAAACGTCATTCCAGTTCTCCAAGTCCAGGCCCAAAGCCCCCTTCAGCGATTCTGTTCAACATAAATACAGAGTGGACAACCTTTCTGCAAAGACACGGTCATTCTCTAAGTAGTTTGATGGAGCAGCCTATTGTCACACTGCCCCTCAATGGTCACATGCCGTAAGTACAGCCCAGCCGTTAGGAGCCCATCAACTATCCTAGCAACTATGACACTCAATCAAAGCAAGCCAGTGTATTGCTTTCAAAACATGCACACATCATTCTTATAGGGCCGCAGTACAAAAATGTGTTTATTGGTGTAAATATATGCATGATTGAATGCATGTAGGTATATACTGTATGTAAGGCGGTATAAAAAAATGTATTCAAGTCATTCGTGTTGACCCTTCGACCCTCCAGAATTCATGTCAGTAAAAACACATACAGCGTCTCGGTTTTGAACTGACACAAAGGGCATGCAGGTCAGTGGTGGTATACTGCCTGCTGCCTGCAAATCCGCTCTAGTCCGTGGATTTTGCCTCGTTGCTTGAAGGGGCATCTGAAAAAGAGAGGAGCAGCAGCAGCAGCTCGTTATGGGAGATCTCTTCAGAACTCGGGTTATAAAATCCTCCACTTATGTGCATAAAGAGCAGCACAAGAGTATTATCACACCAAGGCCAAGTCTAGAGATTTGAATCACTCAAAGCAGTGTTTTCTTTTTCGATTTAAGCACTGCGTAAGTGTGCATAACTGTAAGTGCGTAAGTGTGCATAACTGCATAACTGTTACTGTATGTTGGCTCCTTATCTCTGTGAAAAGATTTATGTCCTGTTTCACCCACCTTCGGCTCCTGAAGACAGGCGCTTCCGATCTGGGGTAGCGTCTCTACTGAGACTGTCCGAGCTCTCAGCTAAACACAAACACACACACACACACAGTAAATGAAATAGCCACGCATACTTAAAATGTTCAACACTGAAAAATGTTCGGAATTACAGATGTTTTAAATACACTAAAATGGACTTTTAATGGAACATTATGTGCAAGCGCAATGTCTTTGCACCACATTTCCCACCATCAACAGCGTAAAGCATCGTGCTTTGGATTGTGTGTGATATACTGTTTCACTTCCCACACTTCAGGGGGGAATTCAACTCAGGCATGTCGACACAAATTTGAACATAATGGGCTGTTATGGCTGGATGGTGAATTCCCTATTATGCTTATAAGTCTATTATTATGCCCAGGCAGCTCCATCTAGTGCCTGCCCAGTGTGTCCTAGACCTCCTCTCCCTCTCCCTCCCTCCCTCCCTCCCTGCCTGTGCTCCTCACCCTTGCCCTCCTCGCTGTCCTGGCTGGGGCTGCTCTCCGCCTCCCACAGGGCCTGCGAAGTGCGCCAGCGTTCGCGCGGGGAGGCGCGCTGGTCCCCGGGGCTGAAGGACTGCGAGATGGACCCTCCCCGGCCGCCCCGGCCCAGGGCCCAGCCGTGGCGCGAGCCCAGCTTGCGGCGGCCCGAGCGCTGTTTCGGGGGCTCGTCCGACTCTGCCGACGCCACCCTCCGCAGGGGGGTGGGGGAGCCCGGTGCACTGCGAAGGTCTGTGGTGGCAGAGGTCAAAAGGTCATCGTCAAAAGGAGGGAGATTTATAACCCATATATGAAATCCATACATTTGTCACAAATATATTTA
Source organism: Sardina pilchardus (assembly GCF_963854185.1). NCBI lineage: Eukaryota > Metazoa > Chordata > Actinopteri > Clupeiformes > Clupeidae > Sardina > Sardina pilchardus. The sequence continues at coordinate 24,121,804 of NC_085014.1, forward strand.
TAATGAGAAGAATATTCTCCTTAATCACTGAAAGCCTCAGCAGAAACCTGTCCAAAAAGCAGAGCTTCGCACCATAACAATTAGAAGAAAATGGTTGAAAAAATACCTGTACACAACAGCACAAACATAAAAAACAGCAATTATTTCTTAAGAAGAAGGGAAAGAAAAACAAACAGTTTCCAGAAATAGTGAAAAACATTCCAAGCTCTTGGAAGCAACATTCAGGGCCAGACAACATGTAAATTAAGCCATATATACATATGCAGTGTATGTAAAGTCATTCCATACTTAAAACACACCATATACTAATGAAATGCATTTTCATAATGAATATAAAATACTGTATTACGCATATGGCCTAAGTCCATCAACCAATAGAAAAGGTCATCGTGACACAGTGCATTTCCACATACACACACTCTCAATGACCTTTTCAAGAGATATTTTCTCTTTCTCTTTCCCTATCTGTATGAGTGTGTGTGTGCAATAAAAAAAACAATAATGCGGTTATTTCTCTCATCTTGCGCCACAATGGAAAAGTCTGTAGGGGGTGGTGAAGACGGCAATGGGTGATTGTGTGTGTGTGTGTGTGTGTGTGTATATCTCTGACTAGGAGATAGAAAAAGTGATGGAAGTGTGTGTATATATATATCTCTGACTAGGAGATAGAAAAAGTGATGGAAGTGTGTGTGTGTGTGTATATATATATATCTCTGACTAGGAGATAGAAGAAGTGATGGGAGTGTGAGTGTGTGAGTAAGAGAGTGAGAGAGAAAGATAGGTGAAGAGGGAGAGATAAGTGACGAGCGATAACACTACCTTGCAGCGGAGGTGACGGTGAGTGGTGCACAATGTCGTACGTCTCGGCGAGGTTCTCCACGCTCCCGCAGGCGACAAACTGAGCACGGCCCTCTCGGCCGACGACGCGCGGCTTTATCAGCTTCTTCATCCGGTCGGCTATCCAGTTACTCTTCCTGCAGGGCACGGGAAGGAGCCGGAGGAAGAGGAGGAGGAGGAGCGAGAATGGGGGGGAAAAGAATGAGTGTCAGAGTAAAAGAACGGATGACACAAAGAGAGACAGGAGGGTAAAGGTGAAGATGGACAGAGTGAGAGAGTGAGAGCAGATGGAAAGCAAAGGTCACACAGAGAACGAGAGAATGAAGACGAGTGACAAAACAGAGGGCTAAAAAGGACAAGAGAAACCTTCAGATTTTTGAGAAGGGGGGGAAAAAAACGACGTGACAATGTGAAGGAAAAGGTGAAAGATAATAGGGGAGGTTGAGCCTTGGAAAAGGATGACATTTATAACATACTGGCCATTGTTTATTGCCTTTTAGCAAGTGGCAGAGGACCATGAAGACATTGATCTCTGAAGTCGGAGAAAGTGCTGATTTTTCCCCTTTTCAATATTAAACAAGATTATCTCATTTGGAGATTGACAACCTGCACATCAATCCCTGGAGGACTCACAGTTCCAGCTGATGAGATTTAAGACAGCCAGCCGATTACAGCAAATAGATGCAAACACAAGAGGACAGGGAGGCAAGCACCCAGAGAGGGGGGAAGACACGCAGCAAATGATGGGGGTGAGGTGGAGGGGTGGAGGGGGAGGGGGAAGGGGTGAGGGGGCGGAAGACATGGCTGACGAGAGCTCCACTGACTTGGCCTTGGTGGGGGTGGGCAGAGCAGGCTCCAGGACCCGGTACTGGTCCATGATCTTCTCCACCAGCTTCTGCTTCTCGCGGCGCAGCTCGTTCAGCTTGTCTCTAGACAGACACAACAACAGAGAGGGAGCAGGCAGCTCCAGTGAGCCTCATGCTGGGATAATGGGTGGGAGAAGTTGTGCTGGTACGCTGTGTGTGGGAGAGGACGTGTATGCGTGCGGGACTAAAATAGCCCTTTTTTTCTCTCTTCAGGGAATAG